>NC_056739.1:497593866-497689287 GCF_019279795.1 Protopterus annectens
TTTAAAAACAAATACGGGGGCTTTCTTTTTTAAAAGGTTTTATTCAACAAAAAGGTTAACAAAAGTTAGTATACCATTGGTTGTTTTATTCTGTTTAAGTAGTAATTGTTTAGTTAATGAGAATGACATCATGACTAATTTAAATTATTTCTGTGAGCACTCTATTTATACTGAATGTAGTAAACAAGTAGTATGAGTTCTGAAGAAGTTCCTGACAGCATTAAAGGAATGAAAGCGCTAAACCACAGTCCGGTCTCGGTGTTTTATTTTTTATGTTAGTAGTTTTTAATAGTTTTTATTGGAGCAAAAAGTTTTTATTTATAATATATATAACAACATTTTTGTTAACCAGACATGCTTCTACATAACAAATTTGAGTGCATGAGATTGAGAAATATGAAAACGTATGCTTAACTGTATAATTAGCTGAATATTTCTCAAGATGTGCAACTTGGTTTATATTTGGAAGCTCAACATCTAAGGTTTCACTTGATTTCATGCAACAGTTTGTAAGTCACTTGTTTTTTTTTTTTAATTATTAAATACATATGGAAATTTTTAGAATTACAAACTACAGATATATCTGGTACAGTATGATAAAAAGGACGTTTACAATTAACTTTGTCTCCCACTATGGCATGCCGCACACCATACCTCTCAGTATATAGGTCTGTCAGTTTTGAAAATAAACATAATTAAGAAAATGAACATTGATTTCTCTACTGCAGTACATCTTGGATAATAAAATGACTAAGATGGTTAAAGTCCTTTCACTTTCCAATGTTGCTTGTTGGCTAGTAAGTCACATTGTAAATGCAGCCAGGACCAAAAAGTTCTGGACTGGATGCCATAAGGAGTTATGGGTGTGAACTGGAAGTATAAAGAAGATGGTGTAGGGTTGACTTAATTTCACTGCATTTCCAGTTGTTATCCTGGTCTGTAGTAGAGGGATACTACACTCCTATGTGAGGCCCTGGTCTGAGGTTTTGGTGCATGTTGTATGTGGACAAGATGAGAGGGAATTAATATCCCCTTGTTCAACTAAATCTGTTTGTCCAGTTTATCTAAGTGAAGTCAGGGTTTAAAGCCATAGCTTTATTCATAATTTCATCTATTCCTAAGTCTTTACATCTGAATGTTATGACTAATGCCTTGCCAGTACTCTCCCGCACTCTGTACCTCATTATTGCAGAAGTGCTATACCAGTCAATCCTCTGATTAATGATCCAGTCATGCTATTTGCTTAAATGGCATCTCAACTAGAGGTTTGAGGTACTAAGTTAATCACAGTGGAGGGACATGTTTATATGCATCTCTGAAGTTCTGGGTCCTTTTCTACTATTGGTCTTGAAATACAGGAGGTTCAGGACAACCAGGTCTTTAGCACAGTAAGCAAGACGGAGCTCCCCTCAGGTTTGACACTGAATGGTACAGAGCATTCAGCCTCTCTCTAACTTTAGGTCTTTGATGGGGATCAATCTTCAGATGTTAAGGTCCTCCTTGGGCTCCAGTCAAAGTCTGCTAGTTTTTTCCTTTATGACTTACCCTGTTGCTGCTCCTCCCACGTGGCGGTGGTTGGCCAAGCAGCGGGGTTTAAACCCCCCCCCCCCCACATCTATAGTAACTTCAATATATCCCTACCCTATTATCCTTTGGACCACACCTTGTAATACTTAATGTCCTAGGCCTCTGGATCACACAAAACCACCCTCCTACCAGAGACTTTGTTTTTCATTGGTAATAATTCATCTTAAACTGTTCAGTGAGATCCTTTCCGTAGGAAGCATTGTACTTGATTGGCCTGATCAGTAGATTACAAGGAAGTCATTAACTTACTTGATCTTGAATATAATCCCTTGTACATTTACTAAATAGAACTGAGCTTTTAATAACTCAGTCGTGGTGAAGAGAATTGACAACTCAGGTTCTTAGGTCCTTCAATGTTTGTGTTTTTTTTTTTTTTTTTGTTTCAGTATAAACTTAAAAATGGGCTCAAGCTAAAAAACTTACTCCAGTTTACTGGGGATTTAGTTTTGGAGGGTTTGGTTCAGTGTGTGATCTAATTGACTCCAGGTTAGTCATCTTAACTTTTAGCCAGTGGTCTTTCCTCTTAAATTGGATATCTGGGAAGTACCCTGAGGTCCCAGCACCAAGCCCTGATGGGACTGTTTGGTTATTTCCATACTTTCTGGTGAATCAGCATATTTGTGAATAATGGAAAGTATCAGTAGAGGCAATTCATACCTTTCATATTTGAGCTATGTAGAAGAATTTCTACAAAACATGGAGTATACCGTAATGTCAGTTTCAAAAAATCTAATTCATATGAAGAGGTATGGTGTAAAATGAACACTATGAAGAGACATCATTGATACTTTGAAAATAAAGTTGCGGACACAATAGGGGTGTGCATAGGTTAAAGCAACATATCCCACTGTCCAAGGCGGTTGACAGAGAATGGAGTGCCGTCTATGCAACAAGTATCTCTGAGGACTGCAGAACTAAACAGTCAGGTTAAGTAAATTCAACAAAGGAAGTGGACTGTAAAACCAAGGACAGGTGGGATTTAAGTAGTAGTTTAAGGATGGTGAAAATCTATTGTGATAAAATACCAAAAAATGTCTGGAAAATGTATGGTGCAGATGTTCCAAAGTAGACTGCAGTGAACCCAAGACTAAACGAATCACTTAAATTCACCAGTCAACAGGAAATGCCTGAAAGCTCCTGACTAAAGTTGGGAGTGTACACCTTATCGGATGTAAGAAATGACTACTTGTAGTGGCTAATATAGCAGGTTCAGTTAAATATTGACATACATAGATTAACACCAATTTAGTCAGTACAGAGTAGTCATGCAAAGTGAAGGTACTGTGGTTCACAGTAAAGAAAGTTTAGTAAGTATAGTTGGAGTGTTACAGTTCTGAGCCACATCTGTGTTGAGCATTACCAGTAATATGAAGGTGTATCGGGTAAGGAAGAAAAATGCCTGTAGAAGTTGACACTACTGGTAGCTTACCTGAAGCACCACTCTTCAGAAAGTGATGGTATTATCCCCTGATTAGAAGTTATTAGCTGTATATTCCACTGTTTCAGAGATGTAGAAATAGCTGTACCTTCAATGAATTTCATCTTAGCATCTACAATAATTTTTTGAAATTGTAAGGTTCAATACAGTTCTAAGTGATCCCTCAGTATGAGGGTATGAAAATACAAGATTCACTGACATAAAAACAAGATAGTGAGGGCCATACTGTGGCTTTGTGGTGGTCCAGTAATAACAAAGAAGTTAAAGAAATCCATTTAGATGAATATATGGGCAAAAAAGCTGTAGGTGCTTGATTAGGTAGATGCGATTTACGCTACAAATATATAAATGCATTTGACGTAACAGTAAAGGTAACCCTGAAGGACACTAACCTGGAAGCAGGTTTTCCTTATCGGGGCCATGCATGTAAAGCATAGATGCCTGTTTTGGATGAGTTTTTTCCTCTGCAATAGTTGGTGTGCAGGTTTTTCTTTTTGTTAGTATTATCCTGTCCTTGGGATTCAGAAGTTTCTCTCAATAGTAAGCGTTATCTTTTAAGGTTTCTACAATGTGCTAAGCCCTCAACACTTCTTACAGCGGTATAGTGCATTTTCACTCACAGGGCTATATAATGCAAATATGCAATTAGGGTAGTGGCTAATGCTGCCTAGAAATAAGCTCTCCACAGTTAGTGGGATGAGAGCACTCACAAAGTGTAGTTGATCAGGGTTGGGAGTATTTTATATGCTGAATGGATTTGGTATGGTCTCTGTACTGGGATTTGGCATGGGATTGTTTGGGGTGGGGGTTAGAGGGTTTATCTGATTTGAATGTTTAGAGTATGATAGATAGGGACTGCTGACATTGCAGGTTCTGCATGTGAATGCCTGGGTGGTTGCAGAGCACTTGATAGGGGATTATTGTGTTAAAACATGTGTAGGTAGGTGTATTAGAGTTGCTGTGAAGTCTTGGGGTGTAGAATAGTTTCTTAGGGGGAGTACTAGTGTAGTGTCAGGTCTGACACAGTAGTGGTGGATATAGCAAAATGTTCTGAGGCTCCTTGTAGTGGTAAATAACAGTAATGGTGCAGCATGAGCTGTGCAGTGAAAAACACATTTTGACTGAACACGCATTAATATGGTGACACCTGCATTAGTGCATAAAGAAAGTGAGCATTATGCGTATTGTACAGCACTGCTCCCAACTATATGCAAAGATCCAAAATTGGTTAATACATGGCTGCTGAGTCATTGTTCCTAACATGAGTAAGTCATGAAGTAACAGGTCAAGGGTCACTAGGTTAGAACAGGAGTTTTCACTCGCCACACCTGGCAGCCTGCACTACCAATCTTCATTTTTGGTAAAGTGTTTTTTTTTTTAATGCAAGCAATTCAAATTGACTACACTATGCTGTGGTGTTGCATTTGAACAGAGTTTTCTTAGCATGGAATGATGTAACTGTTGTAATGATTGCACAGCTAATTGGTAACTTGCTTCCCTGATCACCAATAGATCATACTTTGGAATGTATTTAATGATTCTAGCTGTGTACACTTGATATTTTAGCACTGATAAGCTTGCTTGAATGAAATTTTCAATTTTTTATCCAGTTGTACAACTGTTGTGCTGCAGGGTTTTGCTTTTTTACACCTTCACAATGCAGCAGTGAGTTGGTAAGGTAGCCAGGGCACCTGTAACTTCATTATTGTGATGTCTCAACTGAGTGGCATTTTAAGATCTAACCTCAGCTGCCAAATCTTAAGTGAATTAAGATGAAGCTTTCTTGCATTTGCTGCTTCTGTATGTGCACACTGTCTTAACACTTAAAACTGTGGCTGTTAGTGTCATGTGCCAGGATTTTGTTTACACTTGACTAGTAATGTTAAAATTCTTGCAGTGTTATCTGTTATCAAAACCTGGAAGATGCACCTGAAATAAGGATAAGGCTGCATACCTCTCAACTGTATAGATTTTCGCAGAATGTCCAGATTTTGGCCAGATTTTTTATCCTGTTTTCATAAATTGGTTTTCTGGCAAATTATTGGTAAATTTAAAGACTGAACTTGGAAAATGACAGATATTTGGATTTCAGACTTCATATCCTTAAGAAAATTCAAGCTAATGCAAATCCTGTTCTGTCAACTTTCTAAGTTTATAAGAACAATATTTAAAATTTGTCCCTATTTTTGGGCCTTTGTCCCACCTTTATGGCTTTTTCCAAATTTCTTGCTGTAAGAGGTTGAGTTATAATGGGCTAACCTGAAGTAGTTGCAATAACACATGCTTTTTAGTGCATTTTTGTAAATGCAGCTTGTGCTTGAAGGTAGTGCATATACATGTAGAAATGCTATGCCATATATATTTTTTTCACTGTCCAATGACCAGGTGTTGCTGTTTCAGCTGGCCTGTACAGACCGTTCATTGTGGCAGTTGAGAGCAGAGGCATCACCCATGTTATGCCAGGGAGACTTGTAGCTTTAAGGCCCTAATTCTTCTACACATGCCTGTAACTTGCCCAGAGTTCGAAGTCACATGGTTGTTGGGGTGCCAGTTTTACTAATGTGATTCCTCAAGATTGACCTACTCCCTTAAAGTAAATGTTCCTGTTGGATTGTGGATCTCCACCAGTAATTCTAAAGTGAGGACTGTTACATCCCTTTGGGCCAGTGATCAAGGAGCCTCAATCCTCTCCACTGACACCAGTGAGGAACGTTCACGGTGAGAAATGCAACTCTCTGCACAAAGTACAAATCTCCATTAAGGGCACACAGGAAATGCACTCCAGTCCTGGGGCTGGCCTTTCTGTCCAGGCCCCAAATAAGACTGTCCACTGACCACTACATAGCCATGTCCTTAGCTGGGTGTTCTAAGCCAAGTCGTCCTCCACGACCCATCTGTGAAATCAGTGATTTCAGTGTCCCTGTTCAAAGTAGCTGTCTCTCACTCTCACACACACCTGGGAAAGGCTGGCCCAGCTTATCCACTCTGACACCTCCACCCAGACTATAAGGTAAATTTACTGCCACCAGAACAACCGAACCCAGCTATTATATCTACACTTTATCAGTTACAATACAGTCTGACATACATGTATATTAGTTTTCTGTACAGCAGGACCCAAAGTTACATTAACACAAGCAAATTTACAAATGCATTTTTAACACTAGCATCTGTACAAATTGGTTTGATATCCAAATGACATAATTCTTTACAAAATTCCAGCTAGCTGTGCTGGCATATGTTGCACATAAATTGCCTACTCACTGGCACTACCTCACCTCACAGGGACATGCCTACACTATTTACCGTCAAGTTGATGTAAGGTGCTAAGCAGCATTTCCTCCCTTACCAGTGCCAGCAGCACCTGGACTGCTATTTGAAGTAGACCCTTGTGTCATAATTTGAACTATACCTTTTGTTACCTGGTTAAACATATGAAGTGCTGCTTTATTTTGGCTTGATTCAGTTTACTTTAGTAGAATGCATGGATCATGCTTGCAGTGAAATGACCTCTACAGTGCATTGTATACTGTATTACACCACTATGACTGAACAGCAGTTTTTCCATGGCTGCTTACTCCCTCTTAATGGTGATAAGGGGCCCTAATTGCTCCCCCCTGCTTCCTTTATAATGTTCTCTGCCTACATTGTTCGACATAACCATTTACATCCCTTCTAACTGTCATTACAAGCTATATGAATATTAGCTGTGCAGAATTTTTTTATTCCACTCTGGACATTCGTTTCAACCAGTACACTTCCATGCACCTTCGTTGATTTTGTTTAATTATGGGCACTTGAAGGTAGCTCACATCCACCATCATAATCACTATTTTCATTTATCTCCATTACAACAGGATGCTTTTAAGGTACCAATCCAGTTCTGTCAAAATGGTGCATACATTTTTCAACATGTTACCTTAACAGCTGTGTAGTACCAGAGATCCATTACCACCTAGTGTTTTCATTTTGTAGTGATGTGTATAGATAAGATGGGCTACTTCATATGCCACCTAAGCAAATAGTTATTTTATAGGTAACTGCCATCATCTTCCACATACTAATACTGCTGCACTAAATTACTTAACAGGGTAAATGTAAGCCCCTGTAGTTTGCCTCTTGGACACACCTTTGCAGTATAATAAAGTGGAATAACAGACAATGCTCCTCTGTAAGCAGGATGTAAAATCACATGGGAGATTGCCCAAGGTTAATAATTAGGAAATACCCGATTTCTTTAGCTTCTGTGGCTGCTGTAGTAATGTGGCTTACAGTAAAGGGCAGTGCAGTAATGTTTTATTTTTTGGAAGATCCAATTTAGAGACACTGAAACTATGTAATGAAGATTACTTAGCTGCATTAAGCTAGTACTCTAAGTAATACTGCAGACCGATTTCAGTGCTACTCTTCCCAGTGAATACAGACTACATTCATTTTAGTCTGTCACATGACAGGAAGAGCACACGTTTATCTGTTCTCAGAATGCATTTCCTGTGTTTGCTTAACTTGAAATCTTAAGTTTGCATTCTCATCTCTATAGCTATAAAATGCTCTGCCTTAATTTACTACTCTGCATGAAGTTCTTCTTCCTTGCTGATGTGGGACAGGGGAGTCGCAAGGTATAATATTTTCATATTTGGGCAATTTTTTTGTAATCTTCAATTTTAAAGGTACACTTGGGTTAATCCAGTTTTTAGACCCCTGTGTATTCTTCTTGAAAACATTTGAGGGCTGATGCTGTTTCCACTCACAAAAGAACATCACATGCAGCACAAAGTCCATGATTTTGCATTCAGTCTTCATCTCTGTTTTGTGCAGAATACCTCTGATTTTCCTTAAGTCTTTTACCCTGTCTGTTTGTAAAACTTTAAATTTTGTATTAAATGTTAGGAGAATTGCAATCTTGACAGGGATGCTTTATTGGTTTTGTAGTTCATTTTGACAGGAAAAATTAATGCACGTGCAAAACCTGTTCTGTGGCAAAATCAACATTTGAAAAAAAGTATGGGACTCTTCCCCACTAGTGCAGAAAAGATCCATCTTTGCATCACTGGCATGCATGATGCAAAGGCAGGAAAGATGGCCCTCAAACTTTGTCTGTCCAGACTTATAAGTAAGAAATGAAAAAACAATACCAGTAAATTGGATTTGCAGAGCAGAAAGACATCTTGTCATCCCTAGAAGAGATTTCACGTGTGTAAAATGATTGCTTTAGCATTAAGTACAAATTTATTTGTTTACTTTTGTTTACCAGGATAGTCCAACTGGGCAGAGCCCATTTTCAGCGGAGGCCCAGGGATAAAATCTCCAAAAATAAAATATAGTAATGGACTTAAGTCAAACAGTAATGACAATATATAGTTATTACAATATACAGATCTGAATTAGGAAGTTCATTTGTCAGCAACCTGTGGGTCTTGGATCCGATCCGGCAACTTGTTTCAAGCTAATGGATCCTAGCTCCTAGCTCCTCCCTTCACCCATAATCCCCTGCTAACCCTCCATGACCTCAGATCTAGTTTGCCACGCTTGTGGATAGCTGGATTCTGCTTGAGCTCATCAGCTAAGTAGCAACTACTCTTGCTTTTTCTGTCAAAATTTTCTTTTTTATTTAAAAATAAAAAGTGTGTAAGTGGTAGGTACCCTTTAGTACTTTTTTAATTAGTTTTGCCCTCCCTTCGCTGGTCGTTAGTCTGTGCGTGTGTGTGGTGTTTTTTTTGGGGCCTGTGTGTTTGTGTAGAAGTATGGCTGAGGCCCCAAAAGCCATCTTTTCTAAATGTACCGAGTGTGGCCATAAGCTCTCCCCGGCTGATGGCCACACATGGTGCGTTAGGTGCCTTGGGGTTGAACACCTTTCCTCAGGCTGTACCATCTGTGCAGCGTTCAACCCCAGGGCACTGAAAGAGCGGAGGTTGAAGCTGGTCTTAGTGGGACTTTTACCCCCAGACTCGGCTTTGGCCTCCGCTGCCACCGCTGTTCCCGTGGCTCCACCACGGTCTGTGGCTGCTGCCACTCCTGCCCCCCTTCCTCCGTCCGGGACTCAAACTCCCGCTAAAGTGTCGGAGGACAGGGAGGCCAGGAGGGAGAAACGGAGGGAGAAGCACCACAAGCGGCGGGCCGAGACCTCCGTTTCGGCCCTGCCAGCTAAGTGGGCTTCTCCCTCCACTGCTTCTAGGTCTCCTCCTCCCCGGCTCCAATCCCCTTGCTTCTCCCTGGGGCCCGAGGAGGAGGAGACCCGATCTCCATCGAGGCAGCATTCCAGGCCTGCCTCTATGACCTCGAGATCTACCTTTAGTATGTCCGATGCAGACTTGGACCAGATGATGCGAAGGTTCATCCAGGCCCAGCTGCAGATGGGAGTGCTCTTGCCTCCCCTCCCCCCCCTCCGGGGGGGGGGCTCAACACCCTTTTTTCATCCCATTGCTCCTTCTCCGACCCGCTATCCGGGTTCGGAGCGTTCGGAGCCGAGCAGCGTTGGAGCCGGGGGTGGGTTGGCGCCGACAGTACTTGGTACTTCGGATCCAACCCTGCCCTCGAGCCTGTCGGATCCGACCTCTCGGAGCCGTGGCCCGAGCTTTGAATCCTGGGGATTCAGTGTGCCTTCGGCACTGTCCAGGTCGGAGCGCACTGGTCTTTTGGATCCGATGGTCTCGGCGCCGGCCCCGATCCCTTCATCGGATCCGAGTGGGAGCCGACTTTCAGATCCATTAGAGGGTGGCTCTCCCTCGGCCTTCGATGTTGTGGAGAGGGCTCTGTTGAGAGCATCCGGACCCCCGGTCCTTGTATCGGCTCCTCCCTGCACTCCCTCTCTGGGCCAGGCTTCCATCACCCGGCCAAAGGGACAGCCTGCTTCGATGTCACAGATGTTTCCATTGGAACAAGATGTTGCTGGCGAGGCATCCTCGGACAGCCCCCCCGAGGAAGTGCCCCGCAAGCATAAGTGCAAAAGGAGGCACGTGGACTCCCCTGAGTCCTTAACCGAGGACACGGACTTGGAGGAAGGGGAAGGCTCCCCAAGATCGCCCCCTGAGGATGCCCCCTTTGGGGACATCATGGAAATGCTGAGGATCAGAGGCGGGTGGTCTGCCCCCAAGTCTTCCTCTGACGAGTCCGTGTTTCTGGAGGCATTCGAGGCAGGCCCGTCTACCTCTTGGGTGTCCCCTCCGGCCGACCCCCTGGTGGACCTCATTACCACCAGGGCATGGAAGGATCCAGACACTGTGGAGCCAATACCGAAATGCCCGGATAAAATACATAGCCCCCCCCTCGGACCGATCACATTGGAGTAAAGGGCCCCCCGTAGATGCCATGTTGATGGCGGCAGCCACAAAGAGGGAATTGGCTCAGGAGAGCCCCTCAGTTCATCCACCGAGCAAAGAGTCCCATTTGGACCGCTTAGGGAAGCGAGTTTTTAGTTCAGCGACCTTCTCGGTAAGGTCTCTGAACTATATGGCACATGTCATCAGGATGCAGCGGGATCTTATCAAAGAATACGCTGCATCCCCCCCTGAGTCCATGTCGGAGGATGACAAGCATTTGTACTCCACCCGAATGGCCACTCTGAGATCAATTTCAAACACCTCTATGCAGCTATTGTCCCACGCCACAGAGGGAGCCGCTAGGTCTAGCGGAGCAGGCCTAGTCATGAGACATCAGGCCTGGCTCCGTCATTGTGACTTTGCGGAGCCCTTTAAAGCGTCCTTTGCGAACGCTCCTTTCGATGGTTCTGCCCTGTTTGGCAAAACAGTTCACGAGACACTTGTCCAGAGCGAAAAGGACGGGAAGATGTTGTCTGCCATCGGAGTCCGCTTCTCTGCTCCCCAGCGGTCCTTTTTGAAGAACCAAAAGGGTCAGAAGAAGATGTGGTTCCGAAAATCACAACATTCCCAACCCGCTCCGGACAACCAGTCCTTCCGTGGCAGGGGAGGACAGGGAGGACGCCGCCCCAGGGGCAGAGGGGCTCCGTGAAACTTTGGGTCCAGAGAACCTTTCTCTGAACAGCGCGCGCAGCAGCCCTGAGGGGTTGACTGGCTGCTCCACTCTGGAGGCAGTCGGGGGGCGCTTCTCAAAACACCTAGCGGCATGGGAGTCCACCACGACAGACTGCTGGGTGCTTCGCATTATATCCAGAGGGTACAAAATACCGTTACTCCATGTCCCCAAATCCAAGAACTTCCCCGATGTACCACCCAATCAGAGGGAGGCCGCAGCTGCAGAAATTCAGCAGCTACTAAGAAAGAGCCATCCAGCCCGTCCCCCAAGACCAGCTCGGATTAGGGTTTTACTCCAGGTTCTTTTTGGTGCCAGAAAAGATGGGGGACTTGAGACCGATCCTAGACCTTTCCCGCTTGAACCGGTCAGTAACCAAGGAAAAATTCCAAATGGTCGCTCTTCAATCTATTCTCCCCCTTTTAAGGGAGAACGATTGGATGTGCTCCATAGACCTCAAGGATGCGTACTACCACATTTTAATGGACAGACGATCCAGGAGGTTCCTTCGCTTCAGGCTGGGGGCCAGTCACTACCAGTTCAGGGTCCTTCCCTTTGGCCTCACCACAGCCCCCAGGGTGTTCACCAAGGTATTAGCAGTGATTGCGGCCCACCTGAGACTCCAGGGAATACAGGTCTTTCCATACCTGGACGACTGGCTCCTGACCGCACCAACAAGGCATCTACTTTGCTCAGCCAGAGACTTCTTTCTCTGTCTAACCCCACAGTTAGGCATTACTATCAATGTCGACAAATCTCTTCTGGCTCCAACGCAGGTCATAGAATTCATAGGTGCCAGAATAGACACCAGAGAGTTGCGAGCCTTCCTAACTCCCGAGAGAATCCGGAACTTTCAACTCCATGTGCGGCGGGCTGTCCTCCAATCAGAGACTTCACCAGCGGAATTGGTCCTGAGGGCACTAGGCTCCATGGCGGCAGCGATTACGCTCCTTCCATGCGCTCGTTTGAACATGCGGGTACTGCAATGGACTCTTCTAGTGCAATGGTCTTTTCTATCCCTTCCTCTCCACCATCCCATTGCTATCAGCAAGGCTTGCAGGAGGGCGCTACTATGGTGGCTCCAAGCCTCGAACCTCCATACGGGCCGTCCCTTCTGTACCTCTCCCCCTCTCACCACGGTGACCACGGATGCCTCTCGCCTCGGGTGGGGGGGGGCATTATTCGGGCAGGACAGTCCAAGGACTGTCCTGGAGATGAGAGCGGTGCTGTTTGCGTTGCAAGCACTTCAGGATCTCCTCCCCATAGGAACGATTGCAATTCAGTCGGACAACATGTCAGTGGTCTGGTACATCAACAAACAGGGGGGAACCAGATCTTACCCTCTATGCCGCGAAGCCATGAGAGTGTGGGAATGGGCGATCTCCTCCAACCGCTTTCTGATTGCAACACACATTCCGGGAAGGACCAACATCCTAGCGGTCAAGCTGTCGCACCCTTCTTACCCCGTACGAGTGGTCTCTTAATCCATTAGTAGCGAAGCAGATATTCGCAACATGGGGGCAACCCTGCTGCGATCTTTTTGCATCTCAATCAAACACCAAATGCGGCAATTTCTTCGCTCTCATCCCCTCTCCAGGGGAAACTCCAAGAGACGCTCTGGTGCATGCTTGGCCACCTGGTCTACTCTATGCCTATCCTCCTCTACCACTAATGCTACAACTCTTACAGAAAGCCTCACGGTTGGGGAGCAGGATGATCCTCATTGCTCCATTCTGGCCTTGGCAAATTTGGTTCCCTTTACCTGTGGTCTCACCTTGTGAATCACCCTTGGATTTTAGATCCCACTCCGGATCTCATCTCCCATCCGTCGAACTTACCGACCCCAAACCTGGACAATCTGAAACTGACAGCTTGGTTGCTTCATTTCCACTCCTAGTTAGGACTCCCGGTATCTCCTCACCGGTCAAAACTATCCTCGTGGCAGCGCATAAGCCCTCCACCAGGAAAGTGTATTGCAGTAAATGGAAACGTTTTTCCATTTGGGCAGAGCATCATGATCTAGATCCCTTTACGGCTCCTCTTCCATCCATATTAAACTTCCTAACTGAACTCTTTCAAGAAGGCGCTAGTTGTTCAACTATCAAAGTGCAATTGATAGCCATATCACATTACCATGTGGGACATGATACAGGGCCTTTGATGTCGGCCAAATTGTGTAAAACCTTTCTGAAGGGCACCTTTTTACTTGGACCCCCTGTAAAGGAAGCCGTGCCACCATGGGATCTTACACTAGTTCTTCAAGCCTTGACTGCTCCACCCTTTGAACCCGCTGCTTCAGTAGATCTCAAATTCTTGTCATGGAAAACAGCATTCCTTGTAGCCATCACTTCAGCAAAAAGTGTCGGAGCTTCAAGCTCTCTTGGTGAAGCCTCCTTACCTGATATTTCACCCAGATAGTGTACCTCAGGACCAATCCCTCTTTTCTTCCCAAAATAGCATCGAAAACCAACATAAACCAATCCATAAATTTACCGGTCTTCTTCCCTAAATATCAGAATAAGGGAGAGATTTTCATAGGCAGCTTCGCTTTTATACTCATAGGACAGCTCGCCATAGACAATCCGACCAGCTGTTCGTTTCCTTTGCCAAATTTAACTTGCGGAAAGCTATCTCAAAAGTATCTTTATCACGCTGGATTTCTCAATGCATCCTATTGGCGTATCAAGCCTCGGGTAGACCCGCACCCGAAGGAGTTCGTGCTCATTCCACCCGCTCCATTTCTACCTCTGCGGCCTTCAAGTCTAGAGTTCCATTGGATGATATTTGTTCTGCAGCCACTTGGGCTTCATCTCATACCTTTATTAACCACTACAAACTAGATGTGCTTTCTAGAGGGAGAGCATCCTTTGGCTCTGCGGTGCTTCGTAATATCCTTCCATGATGGCCACCCAAGGTGCAGGTAGCTGGGGACTCTGTCCCACAGGTTGCTGACAAATGAACTTCCTACTTCAGATTTAGAAGTTATGTACTCACCATAACGTTCCATCTGAGTAGGTAGTTTCATTTGTCTGCAACCATCCCCCCCTCCCTCCCCCTGGCCTTCTTCGGATCTACTGGTAGTTGGATACCATTTTGTTGGATATATATTGAGGGGCAAACTCGATCTGAGGTCATGGAGGGTTAGCAGGGGATTATGGGTGAAGGGAGGAGCTCGGATCCATTAGCTTGAAACAAGTTGCCGGCTCGGATCCGATATCTGATCCCAAGACCCACAGGTTGCAGACAAATGAAACTACCTACTCAGATGGAACGTTATGGTGAGTACATAACCTCTAATTATATACTATTTAAATGCACAGTTAAATCATGTAACAAGTTAGTCATATAACAAGTCCTATAATATTAATGCAAACAGAGAAGTAAGATAAGCATATAGTTACTGCAGAACAATGTTTTTATATCTTATAGTAACTCCAAATCTTAAGAAAAAAAGATATACTCATTCAGCAGAGAAAGTCTCTGAGTGGTCAGGGGAAGAGGAGAAATTAGTAAGAGGTTGGAGTTGAGAAAAAAAAATGCGAAGAGTGAGGGAAGAGAAAGTTATCCATGGGTGATGCAGAAATTTTCCCATCCAAAATATGGAATGTGTAAAATCTGTACATTGTTCAGGCACATGGTACCTTTTATTAGTGCACATATATTGTACCTTTTTTTTTTTTTTTTTTACAGACATTGGTAATTGCTTTAGACTTCGTTTAAGCCTTGGAAGTTGTATCTGCAAACAATTCCCTCCCCATTGATGTGCCTCAGCTGGTTAATCAGTCTGGATGACTGCAATATCAGTGTCCCCTGTATTATCTACAGGGCTAGGGCAGCACAAATGATGAATTGGGCATGAAAAGTGGAGTAGCATTTGTTGTCATGCTGATCCTGCACTCCAGGGGAAGATTGTGCAGTTTGCCATAACTGGGTGGGGAGTTTACATGTCTTGGTGCAGGCCACATTGACTAGTCTCATCCTGTTTTCTCAGATGCTGTTTGTACCTGCAATTTATCATGCGATTATAGCTCATTAATAGCGTTGGATGGCTGTCGGACAAAAACCTCCACTTTCCCAGAATGGGTGAGCTAGTTAAGGTGCTCTTTCCCATCTCTCCCTCTTCAGTTCCTCCAGTACCCAAGCCCCCAGTCTGTCTTGTAAATTACTAAGGGCTGTCCAGACATTTTTGCTTAAATGTTATGGCACCCAAACCTTTGTCCAGGATGTTTTTGCTCCAGATGAGCTTTTTTGATAAGTTGCTGCGCATCTTGTCATTGAGTTGGATGCTTTAATTTTAAGGTTCTACATGTTCAGTGGCAAAATCAGTCATTCAGTCCAATGTATAACTGCCGTGTATCACACACATCTAGCAACACCTTTAAAGCTTATTCACTTAATTCTTGTAATTGATGCATTTTCCAGAAGTGTTCTTAGTGATGCTGTATTGACAGTTTTTTAATGTCTTGAAATAACAAATGTGCTAACTGTATTTTCATATAAATTCGGTGACTGTATGTAAAGCATTTTTCTCTAACATGTACCACTGGGAAATGTATTAAAATGGAGGCAATGATATGAGCTCCTCTCTTTGTATTCCAGCAGTTCCTGCCTGTTGCACATCACAGCATACACTGAATAAGTTGCTAGGCAAGTACTAGGCTAGCTGCCGTTACAGGCTGTTTTAAGCCTAACCAGTTTCCCTCACTCTGAGGAGAATCAAACCTTTACTGATGTAAATGCCTTGACCTTTGTCAATCCCAATTTAAATTGTCATGCTTCTGTAACTAATTTTGGGTACACTACATAATTAAACGCATGGGTTAGGTCTTCACAAAATGTTCAACCATGGAACAGATTTACCTGTAAGATTGTGATTTGGTAGTTACAAATCATGTTATGTGGGAGAGTGATTTAATGCCGGTTTGTAATAAGGAACTCTGATAAACGGTGGTCTGTTATAAATGTTAAATTACAGAACTATCCAAACTTTTTTTTACTGATATATCCAGAATGAAGGTAGAAGACATTGTAAATTGGTACTGAGCTCAATACCCCAACTGTTTTTCATTTAAATATTTTACTAATTTAAGTTTTGACTGCATGACTCCTTATCTAGCAGTACAAATATTTCTGCCATATGTCTGACAAACAGATCTTGCTTACAGAAATTGCACTTTTACTTAGAATTCTGTAAGTAAACATGTAGGGCAAGCAATACTTATTTTGAGAAGTTTTTTCCAGCTATTTTAATCATTGTTAGCTGTAAGTTTTCTGATTAGCTCCTTGTGTTTTGCATATTGCTGTGTTCTACATGCCACTGCTTTCCTTAAAGTTGCTGTGTAGTAGTGAGTTATTCCCTCCATGTGACCTAAACCGTTTTTGGCCAGTGCACTTGACCTTTTTCAGTATTACAGGTTTGCCTTGTGTGGCTGTTACTTGCCCCTAGCTGCAGTCCAAGCAGTACTTTCTGCTGTGTGTTAACCTACTT
This sequence comes from Protopterus annectens, assembly GCF_019279795.1. Taxonomy (NCBI): domain Eukaryota; kingdom Metazoa; phylum Chordata; order Ceratodontiformes; family Protopteridae; genus Protopterus; species Protopterus annectens. The sequence goes on from NC_056739.1 coordinate 497,610,369, forward strand.
GCTGTGCACTTTAATTGATACTGCCAGTGACCACTGCACGCTAGATTGTTTTTACTAAATGGATTAGTTGTCTTTGTTTATGGTGGCAGATGGCGGTATGCCAGCTTGTTCTGGAGATGGTTGCTAGATCCTTGAATGCAAATGAAGTCCGTCTGCATACCTCCCTGCATTACATTTGATGGCAAGAGCCTTTGCTGCTCTCTGCCTTTTAAGCAAGTTTGACCAATGGCCATCCCAAGGTAGTAAAATTAGTGAAATCTCCAAATGAGACTTTCAAGGTTTCTCATTGCTAGAAGTAAGTCTTAACCAATTACTAGATATTATAGCTCTTATGCAGGTCTAACACATTCATGCTACTGTCATAACTGAGACACATTTCCAGTTTGAAGAGTACTTGCCCCTTGTATGGGTCAGACCTGAAAACTGTGGTGGGGGAGTCTAAAGCCCACCTCATTTACTACAAAAATTAGTGTATAGCCTGATGCAAGAAGCCCTCCATGTTGATAGAGGACCTTGAGCTTTGTGAGTACTATGAAATGCCTATGGATACTTTTGACATTCAGTTAAAAACATCAAAGTGGAGCATATGTATTTCAAGTTGGGTGTGTCTCAGACTTCCTGGGCTTAACAAATCCAGTTTCTTAAAAGTAAATCAGCTAGTGGGACAAAACATTCTGGACCTTGTCCTTCACATTACAGGTCACTAGTTTGTGGTCAGTCTTTAATCATATTTGTTCCTGAGGGTGGTGGTAAGAGTTCAGAGTGTGTCTTGGGAGTTTTAAGATGTACTTTATTTACATTGGTGGTTGGCAATATTCAGTTACTAAAACAGTTTAGTTTTCCATCTACTTGGAAAAGTTCTAGGGACCATATCACTCTGGTGGACCACTGGTATAAATAAGCTGTACAGCCAAAAGTAAAGTTCTGAAGTCCTGTATTAAAATTCAAAGCAAATTCATCTAAGAAAAGGATAGCAGGATTAAGAACTACCATTGGGAAGATGAAAGCTAAACATGAACTGAAACTTGCAACTGAAGGCAAGGATTGTGGTGTACTGAAAAAGGAAAACTTCTAACAACATTCTGAATTCCTGGATGAGAGCACCCACTCTTTACTAGAAGGCACGGGTGCTTGTGTAATGGTTTTTGACCACATCATTATAGCTGAGAAGGCTCTGGTATTTAAAGTGTGGTAGAGACGAGCTGCCCCCACAGGATTTGCATGATAAATGGGTGTTTGATCAGGAAAAGGTTGTTAAGACCACTGTTTGATAGGTAGTCAGAGTTGGTTAAAGAGTGTTCCGTACTCTGTGTACTGTAGTGAGACCTTAATGTTTATAGTTTGAAGAAGTTTCCTGAGAAATCCAGGAAAGATGAAGGTAAAATAAAGTAGAAAAATATCTAAACTGCATGTTGAATCAGCAAGTCTAGAAGACCCTCAGGTTCTCTGCTTTGGCTCCATTCTCTGTTCCTGCATTGAAACTGCTGTTGGCTCACTCTCATGTTTTCTAAAGTCTGACTTTGGAACTACATTGATATTGACACTTGTTTCAAAAGTTTAGTGAGAGCTCCAGTGCTGGTTCTTTCTGTACTGATCTCTGGCATGTGTAGTCACTATGGAATTGGACCATTACCATCACCATTTGGGTCAGTCAGCCTCCTTTAGGTGCCAGGATATATATGCATTTACACTGACCTAAGTTGCCTTTGACATTTTGTAGATCTGTTGGGGCATTTAGAAGTGCTAGGGAGGTTGAAAGAACAAAATAGGGAGCTTTTTAAGGTGCAGGTTAACTTAATAACCTCTTTCCACTGTTCAGAGGCTGGAGAGCAGAGTCCTCCATACCCTGTTTCTTTCTTTGGTCCACATTTTAAATCCCGTGATCCTGAATCTGCCCACTGCTCCAGTGCAGGCTACAGGTTTGCATTTGGCAACTTCACTTTTGTTTCAGAGCTTTTTAGCAGTATATCCTGAGGCTGGTGGTCCAGGCTAGACTTCTGGCTTTGGAGCTATCCCTGCCCCTTGATGCCTTGGCCTTAAACCCTTCACCAGTCCCTGCATCCAATCTGACTGGGTCATCAGGTGGTGTGGCACTTCCCTGAGACTTGTATCTGGTTGCCCAGCATTGTCGCAGCTTGAGGATTTCTCACTCTAAATTTGGAACAGTGGATGCAGCCTAGACCTCTGCTTTGTCTGCTTTATGCACCATTTTGTCTAAGGCCATTGTACATTATGCTTGAGCATTTCCAAGTTGAGGGTTCTACTAGAACTGCTGGATATCCTTCAGTGTCCTCCCCTGGATAAGCACAGGAAACATTGTTGTAAAAGGCAGCACTTGGATTTTCTACAGTACTCACTGACTAGAGACACTGACCTTGGAGGGTGAAGTTTTTCCCAAAATCTCCCTGTGGGGATGCTTTTGGCAACCTTTCCAACTTGTTGAGGTTGGACCCCTGAAGTCAAATTTCTGACATGTCAATTTCCTGAGGCTTTTGGTGCAGTACTGTCTATACCTTGGTGGTACTCCCTGCAGATGCTATTTGCGGATTTGGTGTCTGCATGGACTCCACCTGACATAGAGTATATCCTGAAAAACCTGAACAAGGTCTGAAGAAGAGGGCACATTGGAGCAAGGGGTCTGTGATCAATGAAACTGCAGCAGCTGCAGTCAAAAAGGAGCTCTGAGAAGAGCTAGACTGACATCCCTGTGAACAATCTAGGGTTTAGATAGGTTTGGAAAGTACACTTGTACTTCATCCACTTTTGCACTTGGGCAAGCTATGTAATAATGCATCATGGAGGATTTATTTAATTGATAAATCTGTAGCATTCCCATGACTGAGAATTGTATAGACACCCTAGTTGCCTACTGTGCTGTAAAATGCTAAATGAACGTTTGTTTAAATTCTCTGCTTGGTTAAAGCAGCAGATGGTACAGCTGGCATAGCAGTTTAGTCCTCTGTGGATATGACTTTGCAACTTAGCAGAGTGAGGCTTCCATTTTTGTTTGCTCCCCATTATGGTTCCACTTGTTTGAATTGAAGGTAAAGTATAATCTGAGGACTGAACAGGATTGCAAAACTGTCTGCTGTGAGGATCTTAAACTCAGCAGACTGGAAACATTTTTTTCTAGTATGGAGGCAGTAGGTCATAATCATGGCCTTTTCAAACCTGCTGTCATTGATCTGTCAATTCTGATCTCTCTTTCATACATATATTAAGGGTACAAATGTCCCTGCCCTTTCTTGGAGTGAACCTTTGTAGAAGAGGGAGCTGTGGTGGTAAATTATTTTGAGTGCATATACATTTCCAGGACTGAGTGACACTAAACTTATTTTTTTAGGAGAATTTTTATTTGCATATTTATTATTTTATTTATTATTTTACATTTGTTGACCGGGCTAGTCTAACTGGATATATGTCCATTTTCAATAGAGGCCCGGGGAGAAAAGCTCCAACTCCAGCGTCATGCGATTTTTGGTTTTGGGGTGAAAGTGTTAAACTTAGTGTGTTTTTTTTCAACATTGTTAAAGCTGTTTATGCGAGTTAAGCTTGTGTGGTAAGCTGCCACTTTCCCCAGGGTGTTTTTGCCAAGTTTTGCTGTGAAGGTCTGTTTAGGAGCTTTTTTCCTTAATCTGAGAAGAGAAACTGTTAAGGAAAATAATTTGCTTGAAGTTTGTGATAGTGTTGTGTGGGGTGGGGGGCTTTAAGGGATACTTCCATATTGGCTAAATCAGGATTTTAGAGGATCTTTAGTAAACTTGGTACTCCTGATTTGCCTGGCTGCTGTTCTCTGGAAGCAGATGGGGCACTTAACACTTAGGAATCGGAGGCAGTGGTTCCCCAGGCTGGGAAGTGGGAGAGCCATCACCAAGGGACCATATGGTCCCATTCCAGATATTTGACGCATCAGAAAATCCTTGGCAAAGGGTAGCAGTGAGTAATGGAAAAGTAACCAGTCATCCAGGATTTTTTTGGTAGAGCAGAAGAAAGGTCTACGCAAGATTACTTTGTTACTAAAGATTAAGGACCTCCGCACATCTTGGACCCAAGCAGATGAGTCTGTCAAGCAGACTGTGTTCTGGAATTTGGTGTAGTCTATTCTACATCTAATGAGAGGACCATTGGAAGTGCTTGCCACTGTCAAGATGCCTATCCTAACAAGAACCAGGCAATCCAGTAGGTTCCGGTTTCTAGCTAGGGGCCAGTGACTCTTCAAGTGCTGACCTTTGGTTTTGGCACAGCCCCTTTGTGTTCACCATATGCAAGCCAGTGGTATCATGCTAAGTCAGGCTGTAGGGATTTGGGATATTTCTGTAATGGATAACTGGCTCATGATAGCTACATTAGCATTGTTCAGGCAAGATAGTTGAGCCTTGCCTTGGGATTAGGAATTTGAAGTATAACTGGTTCAGTCACTGGAGATTAAAGGTTGCCAGCCAGACACCACTATACAGCTTGCAAAAAATGAAATTGAGCAATTCTTTTATCTGTAGACCTGTAAGTTCTGCAGCCAGCTGCTGCTCTTTCTTTACCTCCCATGTTTGATGGCAGCTGCATTTTAGTCCATCTTTCCAGTTTGTACACAAGGGTACTGCAGTGGACTTTCCAGTAGTCTATAAGAACTTGTCTAGTGGAGCACAAGACCTGGATGTCTTGCTAGAACATAACAGCTTGTGGTGGCCAACTTCCAACCTAGTCTTTGTCTTATGCCCAAGCCCATGATAACTAAGGATGCCTCGTGTTGGGGGGACAGTCCAAGGTATAAGGTTTTAGTTAGACCCACTTCAGCTCAGGGTTTGAGAGGAGGGCATATCTCCTCGGGGTGCAGGCTGTTTTCCCAAAGAAAATATCCTATCAGACTGAATCTTGTCAAAGGTATGTATTCAGGGGTCTACTTCATAACATTGAAATTTCACAGCATTGAATTTCATAACATTGAGACCATAACATTGAAAATTCAAAACACTGAAAACCCAAAACATTGTAAACTCAGAACATTGAAAGTGTGCTTCATAACATTGAAAACTACATTGCACAAGTAAATGAGATCCCCTCCACCTACACCACCACCTAACTAACATACACACTTTCTACATTTCTGCAGGGGGCAAGCACCCCTGCACCCTCCATGTGGGGACTCCCCCCCCCCCCCCCCGTAGATTAACTATACCAACTCCAAGATCGCACTACAGTGAGAAAGTTAATTTCCTAACCTGATACAGTGAGGTTAGAAAATTTACTTTTTTCCACTGTAGTGTGATCTTGGAGTTGGAAGTTAGGAAATGAACTTTTTCTCACTGTAGTGCGATCTTGGAGTTGGTATATTTAATTTAGGGGGAGTGTGGGAGGCAGAGTCCCCACATGGGGGGGGGTGCAGGGGTGCTTGTCCCCCTGCAGAAACGTAGTAGAACGTGTGTTTGTTAGGTGGTGTAGGTGGAGGAGATGTTATTTACATATGCATTGTAGTTTTCAGTGTTATGAAGCACACTTTCAATGTTCTGAGTTTTCAGTGTTTAGGGACTTAGATGTTTTGGTCTCAATGTTATGAAATTCAACATTATGAAATTTCAATGTTATGAAGTAGACCCGTACTCAGACTACTGCAGTGTTGTCAAATTCTGCACAAGATTGAACCTGATATCACATTTTTGAGAGCCATGAGAATATCAATGGCTCATCTTTCTGATAGGAACATATATCCTAGACAGAGCCAACATACTAGAGGACATGGGTTGGAGAATACTAATGCCTTAAGAGTGGTCCCACAGTGACTGAGATTTGTAAGCTCTGGGTCCAGCATTGCTGTGATATAATGCAGGACAAGTGCAGCAGCTTCTTGGCCTCTTCCATAGGACCTGTCACTGAAAGTGTATTCCATGCTTGGCTTCTGGGTCTCTTGCAGGAGTACCCACCAAATCTCTAATCTTTTTCAGAAAGCAGCTTGGTGGAAGGTAACTGATCTTTGAAGCTCCCTTTTAGACCAGGCAGCTGTGGTTACCATTCCTGTGTCTTCTATTCAAACCTTTAATTTTGTTCCAGATCCATTTCTAGATCCAGTCTCCCATCGGAGATCCTCACCCACTTTTACTTAAACTGACAAGTAGTTCTGCTTCAAGTGATGGCTAGGGTGGTACAAAGACCTGCACCAGGGAAAGTTATGATGGCAAATAGAAAAGATGTATGTTTGGGATGGCTTAAAATGTCTGTATCCCTTTTCAGCTGTTTTAGACTATTTTTGATTTTTTTTTCTTGCGTTTCAGTAAGCTATTCTATTTGGAACACACATTTTAGCCATTTTTAATTTTCATACTGGATGTGATTTTCTGTGTATTTTAAGATGGTGCAAGGCCACCTTGAAGTGAGCCTTTCTCCTAAGGACTCTTGAGACTTCCCCCTTGGGATTGGACCGCTAGCTGCAGTGTTTGGTTAGCTTTGAACCTGCTGGCTTTGTCATGTAGACCTCCTTGTCTCACTTCATACATTTTGTTATGGATTAAGAGTTATTTGCCAGTTATATTTTGAAAAGAAAAAAAAAAACTTACAGTGGAGTACATGCTTCATTTGGGATCTGCATTGCCAATTTTTGCTTAGAACGAAGGACATCACGGGTTGTCAGCTTTGCTTGCTATCTATTGCAAAATCAAAGTGGGAGTGGTTGTAAGGTCATCTTGTCCAGGTGGATTGGTGCTGTAGTATGTGTGCTAATCTTGTTTGGGCAAAATGTGTACAGTTTAATCCTTAGAGATGTACAGTGCTGTTTTAGGTTGCTTAATTTTGGGGGAGGCTCCTTTTCAGTGTACCCATCAGAAGGTCTTATGTGCGAGTTACAGCACCTTTGGGCTGGGCTACTAATGCAAAGTGTTTAAATAATTACAGTAATTTTAAGTGTGAAGTAAAGCCTGCTGTTGAATTGGCTTGATGTGCAAGTTCATACTTTCCCAAAATGTGTTTCTTATTGTCATCCTTTGTTTCTAACAGGACTGCTAACTATGGTGTTCCTGCAAGGATAAGTTTGTGCATCCCCATTCAGTCATAAAGCATGAAGAAATGTGATCTTCAAAGCACTGGCAAAGTGGAAGTTCTGCATTTCTGAATGGCAGCTTCTGTGGAGCGCACATATTCATGTGAATATGTCAAGGATTTTAGGCAGGCTGTTTAATTAGAAATGCATGCTTCTAGAGCAGTAAGGGAGTCATAGTTTATAAGCTGGGTTCCTGTAGTGAATGTGGAATCATTAGTTTGAAGGTAGGGTTGTGTAACAATTTTGTAGAGCTATGCAGAGGAATTGAAGTGGCTGCAGTGCTTCATAACACAAATATTTGCCTGTTGTAGGATCGAGTGTCTTCTATTTGTGTGGAATTGTGTGCGAGTAGCCTGTACTCTCCTGTTTTCAGGATGCTGTTTTTTTTGATAAAATTTTTGTCCTTCAGAATGAATATGCATTAGCCATAACTGATTATAACCATTCTACAAAACCATAAAGTTATTGGCATGTTAATTCAGCATCAAGTTGTTATGCAGATTTTTCTAAACTGTAATTGATTGAACTTAAACACATGCCTTAAGGATTGGTGTGTGCAGCAGAACTGCCTACTTTCAACCATACTGCATCAGACCTATCTTTATGGTAAAAACTCTTGGATGATTTTGACACTTGGTAGTTAATTGTAATCTGCAGCTTCTTATACCTTGAACACTACGACTGTGGTATAATGTGTGAACGTTTCTTTATGCTAGTATGCAAGTGTCTAGGAACTGAAACTGCTTATAAGTTTCTTTACTGCTAATGTGTATATATTCACTTTCTGTGTATTTTGGAACTAATATGATATACATTTGCTTTGCTGTAAATTTGTAACAATAAATGTAAACAGTTGTAAAGACTTAGTTGAGAGAAATGTTAACAATCTGATTACTAATTTTTGACTGTATGTAAAAGCTTTGAAAGTGATTAACCTTTTATGCATGTCAGTGGGACACTGGTTTGAACCAGTCATGTTCCAATGCAGTAAAGTGTCTTGTGTTGCACAGTAATAGCTTAGCTTTTGTGTGTATTACATTCTTATACATAAGCACCAGTGAACATTTCGCATACTTTTGGAGAAAAATGCATTCATCTGCAATTTCTGTACAGAATACAGAAACATCAGCTTCAGCACTTGGAAACCAGGCAGTTTGATTTCTGGTCCCACTGGATTATAGAGCGACAGTGTTGAACTGCATAATGAGAGATTTTGTTTGTGTATTTAATTTAAAGCTTTTTTTGTCAAAATCAGATCTAAAAAGTACTTTTTTTTTTAACATGGCAAACTAGAATGTAATGGATTTGAAAGCAGTGTAAAGGTAAGGTTCCATGTAATAGCTCTACTAAAGGTTGCAGTGTTGGATTCACTTTAAGTGAGATGAGGAGTCTTATCTTGGAAGTAGTGTGATCTAGTGATTCAGAACAGCTATAGTAAGCAGCCCTTCATTTACCTCCAGTGGTTTGTGTCTAAGGTTACTGCTCTTCATTCTGTCAGTATCAGTGTACAAGGCTGGATACAAATGTTTAGGAAAGTTTTGTAACCATCATATCAGTTGTCTAAGACCATGACACCTTGGAGAACAACTACAACTGAACACATCTTGGATAAGTGCAACATCATAATACAAGCCTGTCAGTTTCAGAGCTGCAGCTGAAGTTAGGCTGTTATGAGCGTGTGAAAGGTTATTGGGACTTCTGTGATGTCTAACCAACCTTATTCCTTGCTGAAAGTTAGAACTATTTTTGTAGATGGGTGTTCTTGACAACTTCCCCATGTTGCAGTGAAGTGGCTGATGTATTGGGTATTTAACAATGCAACTTTACCACACGTCTTAAGTGGTAACCATTAAATGGTAACCTTGAACTTTTGACAGCATCCCTGTACGTTACATTCCAATGGGGCTCTGGAAGGTTGCACTGTAACATCCAATTGGCAGTGTCTTCATGCGCATATTTCTGGATCCGTAGGAGTTTTGTAATTTACAGTATTTCTACAGTGGTAGTATTGTTTAGGTTCTAGGTCTTTTAAGACCTGGTAAAGACAGTAATCCAGTAAACAATACCTCAGCAACCACTCTGCACAGCTTCAGCTTTCATCTGAGGCTGAGCAGTTTTGTCTTGGTCACTGAGATGAATTACAATAAAACTTTAAGATGACACCACACAGTACAGGTCTAGGGATGGCAGTAGGATGTCATTGCAGAACCATCTGCAGGACTCACCTGGCTGTAATGAATTAGCCTTCTCCTTGTGTCAACTTCAGATGCTGCAAGATGTGTCAATTCTCCAAAAGCTATGAAAATCCAACAAATGCAGTGTGCCAGATTTATTCCCAGCCCTTGTTCAATACAATTAAAGTGGTTGAAATTACAGCTCTGAGTTGGCTATATACATTGCAATGCAGTAAGCAGGTGTAATTCAAATAATGAAGTGCTTCAAATACAAGAATTATGTTGAAAAAACTGAGCCTAAAATACTATTTTGTGCAACCACGGAATAACCCCTGGCCATGGTTGTATCAGGTTGTTGATGAATCCAAGTTTATAATCTCCTTTTTCACATGTTGAGTCACTCAACCATTCTTACAGCCCATGTTCTAGAATTCTTTATATCAGCAATATGGTCTGCTTGTAGGCTGTTGGACTTCTACTCAGTGGCACTCCATTCTGAATTTGTAAAGAAACTCTAGCCATGAGTAGAGTTGCCCACCTGTATGCAAGAGTAGGACAACTAATCTTAAAATGGTATGGAGTATGTAATGTCTGAAAAAGTAAACCCTTGTAAGCTAGTGATACCTGGACTTGCCTGTCATCATTGACATTTCAGGTGCAGTTCCCCAGAAGCTTCTAAGTAGATATTTGCAGGCAGGACCAAAGGCAACGCTAATTTGTTTCTTATGAGGTATGGGTTTCCGACATGTGCCTTCCTTTCTTTGTGAGGAAGATGAGGATTGACTACTATTCTTCCGACTGAAGACACAAGTGGTGGAACAGGGTTCTTTTCCTTGTGCAGAGGAAAACTCTGGCAAACCTTTCTAGGTGACATCTTCAAGTCATTTCATGAGCATTATGTCCGTAATTATGGCATAAGCAGATCCCCCTGTCTATGCCCTGCCCCACCCAGCAACTCTGGGGCTCTCTGCTCCTTTCAGTTTGCATTTGTCAGCATAACCCATGCATATGAGAACTGTTTTGCACCAGTAGACATCTCACCAGTGGCAGCATGGTTAGTGTTTTGATTGTAATTACAACCCTCTGGCAAGTGGATCCCCACACTGCTGCTGCTACTTCTAATGAGGCACATATTTAGGCTACACAGTTGGGCATGTCGGGGTGAATTCCACACATGTATTTTCCATTGCTGTTTTATAGCACCATGTTTTTACTTGTCATCTCATGGATTACAGCTTAAAGCCAGGCATGACTCACTACTACAAAATGGTTTTGTTTCATCACAAGTTCTGAAGAACTTGTACTGTGTCTTGGATAAGGGATGTGTTAAGTACAGGAACTGGACCTGTTCCTTTAACTCTCAATAGCTGCAGATGGCTCAGAGCCAGAAATCGCACTTCACCCTTATTATCAGTACCAATGGTCCTAATGCGTGTAGTTCTCACTGATCCATATGTAGGCATAACTGAAGACGAACTACAATACTTGATATGGAGTTCCAGCTTCATCCAAACAGATGCATTTTCCATGCACTGAGCACATTTCATCTACACTGAGGCTGTAGATTACTGCCAGATTGTAGCCCACTGAATCTTGATTTGACCAGATAATGTCAGTGTTTCCATTGAGATTTTGGGCCAAGCATATGAAGAAGACCAATAGGTCTCAGCCTGATATGACATGGGAACCTCCCTACTGTCCCTATTTTGATCAAGTTTAGCCCACATTGTAGTACTGGTGTAGAGGTTGTACAAACAATGATATAGAAGCAAAACAAACACTCCACATACCTCAACTGTTTTTAGCACAATTCCCCACTAAAACACCCCCCCTAGCCAGTTACAAATACAATAGTAACCTGGATGGAAGTTGTCAACCCCCTTTATAGCTGTAAAGTGTTCACATTACTGCCACAAGGTATAAGGGTATGAGCCTCATGGTCTACCACCACAGACAGTCTTGTACAAACTACGTACCTGTAGAGTCATCCAGGGTTTCATGATGAGTAATTTACTGCTTATAACACCTAACAGTATATGTACCACTGTATTCTTGACATTCTAGGCATTCAGATCATGAATGTGCTGTAGGGCATAAAAGGTGATGTATGTGCATGGCCTCCTCTTGTCAGAAGGGGTAATCAACCAAAACTAAGGGAGGGACCAAGTACTGCAACAGTAAAGGTGACAACTAAAAGTACTATGGTCGTAGCTCTGTAAGGTTGAAGGCTAGAATGACAACTCCTTCAACAAACCCATGGTGGCTGTCCAATTTCCCACAGTGTATACCTTTATTGAAGGGTAAGTAGCAGCTTCAAGGATAAAATTGGTGTCCAAATCTTCAACAGCCATAGTGGAATGAGCTCTAACTGAAGTAGGCCATGACAACAAGTAACATGCTTGAAAGACTGAGAGAGACAGACAAACACAGCAGGCAGTACAATTACCTTGGGCTCTTACTCACCAGGTCAGGGCAATATGGGCTGAAGCAAGAGTGAGATGAATAAACCTGTTCAAAAGGGGGACTCTGTATTTTAAGGTCCCAAGAAAAGGAATATTTTTCTCTAAGGACCAAAGATGTGAGTGGCTTAGACTGGAAAAACTGACAAAACTAGAGAACAAGAGGGACCCCTTCCCAAAAGGGTCCTGGATGTGAGCATGGTAAGAGACAGAGGGCGGTTTGCATCCTGTACAAACCCAAGCATGGCCTCAGAAAGGTGGCACTTTATCACCCCACAAGTGTGGCTGGATGGATCACCCCTCCACTGGTGAGGACATCCAACCAGTGAGCCAACTTTGATTGCCCCTGGTCAGGAACATTATGGGAGAGGGAAGGGGAAAACCATACTGACTGAGAGTGACTCCAACTGAGCCTTGCAAGTAGAGGAAGGGGAGATATAGAGAACCAATACTTGCCATCTTCTATGGCAACTGCCTCCTTTGATATTTTGGCTCCCTTGGAACTGAAATCTACCTGGGAAGCACCCCCCCCCCCCCAAAGTGCTATATCCAGAAATACATCCCTGTGAAGTGTCACATGTTTTGGACATGCTCAAGGAGTCTGGCCATCACTTATGTCTTCAATCTCATGGCAGAGAACAAAAAGCCAGGCTGAACAGAAGGAAAAACTTTGTGCACCCCTGCTTGTTAGCAGAACCGGTGAGGTATGTTTGCGTAAACCTTCTGGAACATTGGAGACCATTTGCTGATGTCTTGAAAGCTCTGTTTCTAGCCCTTAACTCTGACCCCAAACTTCCCATGGACACCTGAAAACTCCCATGGTTGAAGCATTGGCTATCAGTTCTTGAAAAGGAAACAAACTGAGGCTAAAGGCTAACCTCAGCAAAGAAAACCACTCTGGCTGCAGCATTGTCTCCCTCTAGATTTCAGAGTGGATGTTACAGTTACTGCTGCAGTATTCAACACTTATGGGAATTCCCTGCTGTGAAGCCCATTGTCTAGCCAGTTTACCAAAGCCTACCATTGCTTTAAGGTATGCTGAATGCAACCCACACACTCCATGCGTAGCATAGGGCATAAAGATTAATCTTCAGGCCTGCCATCCTCAGAACTTTGCCGCCAGTCCGAATGCTATTTTTAACCAGTCTGTTTGCCTCTATCTGGTTTTGCCATTTTTGTGTTTGTTGGAATTCTGGTGATTACTCCTGTTTGCTGAACTCCTCACCATTGCAGATAAGTACACAGTTGGGGGTTTTATTCTTTTCTTATTTTTTGTGTGCTGTTTGGGGGCTTAATGCCATCCAGGAAGGGTAAATGCCAGTGTCGGAGACTGATTCCCCATAAAGACCACCATGATTAGTGCATTTTTGCCTAGGAGCTTCTCATGACCATACATCTTGCTCAGTTAGTCAGGCATTTGTCCCAAAAACCCTTCGTAGTAGGCTTTCTTCCCTTTCATTGTATCTTGAGAACCAGCGTCTTAAGCCTCTTACTAAAGATACTAATGATGGAACTTCTGACCCCGAGGGTCAGCCATCAGAAAGAAGGTGAAAAAGGTAAGACCGGAATCTTCTGCTGTCCACCCTCTGCCAGGTGTTTCTCCTGAGGTTATTACAAACCCGGAGACTTGTCTGGTTGTGTTGTCTGATTCCTCTGCTGCATCCAAGTTGGAGGCCAGTGAGGATCTGGCAGGCAGCACATCCGATGAGGCTTTGCAGGCATCTGATTTGGGCATTCAGGGGGAACAACTGTTTGTTTCTGAGGGGTCTTGGGGGATTATGCAGTTTATTCTTAGGGAAGAAGTTCCTACTATGGTTCTGGAATGCCATCCTGAGTCAGGGCCTTCCCAGGTTTTTAGGATAAACATCCTGTTTCTTCTGCTCCTAGGGATCCACAAAATGAGTGGCAGGCCTTTATTCAGGAGTTATTTAATGCTTTACTGTCATTTAAAGGCCTCCTCAAGGGGTTTTGGTTCATGCTGTTCCTTGGTCATTTTCACCTAAAAGGCTCAGGGAATTGAATTCTTCTGAGGAAGAGTTGGATTCTGATGAAAAATCCCTTATTCTACCAATTTTCCTTCTTTAGACTATGGGTCTGAGGAGGAGGAATTTAATTCTCCAGATATTCCTGAGGAACTTTCCTTTGGGGACACAATCTCTAGGATGATATAATTTAAGTGGGGTTGTGTCCAGGTTTCTGAGATCCACAAGTGGTACTATGAGTTACTGCAGCTGGAGTCTCCTAAACCTGCAGCTATTCCTCCTGTCTTGGCTGCTTTACTACGTTTTTTTCCAATGCCTCTAATGTGCCTGATTCTCTGCACCGTATAAAACCAGAGGATTGTTCCTTTTTGTTGAAATATCCTGCTGCTTATCCCTCTGTGGTGTCTGTAACCTCTGATAAGCAGTCTCAGTTGATTCCTTCATCCAAGTTACTGCTTTCGGATAAGGACAGCAGAACCATGGACAGGCTGGGTAAGAAGGTTTATACTTAGGCTACTCTGGCTTTTAGGGCTATTAATTATCAGACCCATATATCTAGGGATGTGTTGGCTCTTCTTTCTCAGGCCTGTTAGCTTTTTTCTGATCTCTCAAAATTAGAGTAAATCATCTGCTCTTTCCTTGCTAGGGACTTCCTCTCAAGTAGTTCATCATTCTATCAAATGTAGTCATGATGCAGATGCAATGGATGCCTCTTCTAAGGCTGCTGCTTTTGGTTCATTACTGAGGAGGTATTCTTGACTTGGGCTTCAACCTTTACCCAATGTATTAAAGGCTGGATGCTCCTCTAGATAATAAACTTTTTTTTGGGAAGAGGCTGCTGAATTTTTTGTCTCTTCAGGACAAGGGGAAGGCCTTACAGGAGCTTAAACATATCTTGGTTGCTCCTGTGCCTAAATTTCAGAGAAACTACGCTTGTAAGCCAGTCTTTTTTCATGGGCAATCTCACCCTCCTGCTAAAGGTAAAAAGGGAGGTAAACTAGCTCCTCCTGCTAGGGCCACTCAGACTGCAGGGATTCTAAAGCCTTCCTTTGCTGACAAAACAGGAGCTGTCTGATTATCCACCTGGCTCAGCCACATTCCTCTTTGCCTTTTTCTTCCTGTTTGGCTTTGAATCACCCAGGATTCTTGGGTTCTGTCAATCATTCGTCAGGGGTACTTCATGGTGTGGATTTCCCAGCCTCCTCTTATGGGCATTCCTCAGCCTCCATTACAGCCAGGGAGTTTCTGGAGTTTATGGCTTCCACCATTCTGATCCTCTTTGGCCAAACTCCACATGAGGAAGTTTCAGTGGTTTCTGAAGTCTGTGTGGCTTCAACATGCACATCCTCTGGACTTGCAATTCATCTTCTCCTTTCTCTCGAAGGAACTTCTGTGGTGGGTTCAACAATTGTCTCTGAATCCAGGGCTCCCTTTTTATCATCCTCTTCCCTTTCAGGCTGTGTTCACAGATGCTTCAGATGTGGGATGGGGAGCAACATTTGGCTCCCTGAAGGTTCGGGAGTGTGGTCACCTCGTCAGCATAAGGAGCACATCAACCTCAGATGAGAGCTCTTATGCTGGCTCTTCTGGCCTTTCATCCTCTTTCTCCGGGGCCTCTCAAGTTATTCACAATCAGTATCAGTTATGTAGTATATCAACAGGGGGAAACAAGATCTTTCCCATGTGCTGGCTGGAACTTCTGGTATAGAATCTGGCTGTCAAGTGACTCTTCAGGCAGTTTATATTCCTTCTGATCAGAACATTGTGGTAGACACATTGAGCAGGTCCTTCACAGGGATGGGTTTCTGAACATTGCTCACCAGTGGTGTACTCCTCAAGTAGATCTCTCTGCATCCCCTCTGAACAAACAACTTCCTCTGTTTTGTGCCAGACTCCCAGGTCCTCAGAAGGTGGATGCCCTCTCATTTTCTTGGAAAGGGGCTGTTTCTTTATGCATCCCCTCCCCTTCCTGTCATTCTGAGAGTCCTGTTCAAGATTCAACAGAATGCTCCCAAAATCTTGTTGGTGACTCCCTTTTGGCCGAAACAGCACTGCATCCCCCTACTTCTGAATCTAGCCAAGGGCAATCATCACACAGTACCTTATAGGGTGGATCTACCCACACAAAACAAGAGATCTCATCCATCCCCACCTGTTCATGTTTCAACTGACACTGGGTTATAGGGTTCTGATCCCTCAGACACCTTTTTTCTGAGTACATGCAAGTCCTACAGGAGGCCAGGAAACCTACTAGTAGGAAATCCTATTTGTCTAAATGGAAGGGGTTTTATATTTGGGGTCTTTCTTGTGACCTGGACCCACTTACTGCGGATGTTCATTTGGTTCTCTCGTGTGTGAGTTGCTCACTGCTGGTTTGGCCTTTTCTTCTAGTAAGGGCCACTTATCAGCTCTTTAAAGGCTATTTCTTTTTGTTACTGTTTTCATGGTGAGAGCCTTCCTCCTTCTGTAAAGGCTCATTCTACTAGAGCTGTGGCCTTTTCTGGTGCTTTTTTTGTTTTCAAAAGCTCCAAGACTAATTATATTCTTGAAGCAGCTACCTGGACTTCTGTGCATACCTTTACTAAACATTACAAGTTGGATGGTATCTCCAGCACTAGGTCTCGTTTTTGCTAATGCCATTCTTCATGGGTACTTAGCTGGGGTCTAATAATGCTCCCCCCCCCCCAGTTTCTTCTTGAACTGCAATCTCCCATAAGTGATGAGTACTGCAGCAGTAAATGTAAGGACATAGTACAGTTGTGTAAAATCTTACCATAATGGTAGATGTCCTTGCTTTCACTGCTGCAGTATTCACTTCCTCCATCCATCCCCCTAGTCTTTTTCCTACCTGGATGTGCAGGTTCTCTGTGGGTCTCCTTGGACTGCTGTTTGTACTAGGGCAGTCAAGTTCTGAGGATGGTATGCCTGCACATTACCTTTATGCCCTACCCGCCACAAGGAGTGCGTAGGTGAAGTTCAGCGAACCTTAAAACAATGATAGGCTTTGATAAACTGGCTGGACGATGGGCTTTATGGCAGGGAATTCCCATAAGTGATGAATATTGCAGCCGTGAATTCAAGGACATCTACCATTATGGTAAGATTTTACACAACTAGAACTTCTCCTTGTTCAAACTGATTTGAGGTACAACTAAAGCTTCTACATATGCAGTCTAACAAAGAGAGAGTATTGTAATAGACTAGGGCCCCAAAGAAACTCCTTGTCTAGAATGGCAGGCAGAAGAAATGAAACCTTTGGCTGCAGAAGAGAGGTCAACATTGGCACTGTCTAAATCCTACACCAAATTTGCATGTGATCCTGTGAGGGAGGCAGGGCAAAGTTCAGACTCTGAAGTAATGAAATATGGTCATCTAGAAAAAAAAATAATCTGAATGCATTGAAGTCTACAAAAGGCAATCACAGGAGGTAAGTATTTTGTGAATACACGTGGGACAGTAGAAAGGCCAAAGAGCAAACCAGAGGCTTGAAAAGAGATCCAGAAGAGGCATCTAAGTGCCCTATTTCAGGGATCTAGGAACATTCTGGAATAGAAGTGCATTCCTACATGACTGAATACTTCCTTGATCCTTCTCGGGAAATTTCCCAAAGAGGTTGGAGAATCCCTGAAAAAGGAAGGAGACATCTTGACTGACAGCCAGAACCCAAGAATCTGAATTGATGAGGTGCCAGTTTGAAAGATAGTGGGAGAGTTGAAGGGACAAAGGAACCTGGCCAAGTGGCTTTGGCACAATTTCAGAGAGGTAGGCTTGTCAGAAGAGCCATTGAAGATTCAGCAGGAGCAGCTTCCCTACCACCTTTTTTTGGCTTTTGGGGCCTGACATAGCTGCCTACAGCCAAAAGCAGACCATGTAGGATAACTTGAGTCCTCTCTACATAAGGTCCTGCATCACTTCTAATCTCTACTATTTCAAAAGGAGCATCCAGCAACTTGTCTTTGTCTGCAGTCATTAAGGCCAAAAATAATGCCTCATGACAGAACCAAAGTAGAACCAAAGGCAGCAGCTGCGGAAGACGTATCCACAGAATCATAGCTGCACTCAAGTGGCAAGCAACCTGCGAAGTAGAACTGAAAATAGAAATAGAGGACATTCCCTCACAATCAGTGAGATCAAATATGCTGTAGCTTTCACTGGCCAGGCTTGTCAGCTGATGTAGACATAGTAACTGATGGCCCGTAAAGGCTAAAGTAGAAACAATAGACTTTCTCTCCAGTTCTCTTGAGTGCCCTACTAGCCTTTTCCAAAGGCTTCAAAGATTTGTCAGAGGAGACTGAATAAAAATTAACAATCCTCAGGAACATTATAGAACCTAAACTAAAGCAAATGGAAGCAAGTGCTGTATAGTGAAACCAAAAACAGGAAAAATGCAGCACAAGTAGCCCAATGAAGTGCACCACACAGGTTTATTCAGAGTCAGCACACCATGAGGATGAAAACATAAACACTTATATCCACAAGTATGTTTTCGTCTAACACAGACTTCCTCAGATGCATGAATGAATGTAACTCATAAGCAGTTTAAATACTTTTGCTTAGGTAGTGCCCCTCCAATCACATTACAGCTAATTAAAATGTAAACTAGTAAAAACTAAACAAATCACTTAAATTGACAATATAAATGTATAAAAGACGTATTAAAACTTAAAACATGACTATCCTGAAAAAATACATTGAATAAATATATTAATATCGGTCACAAAGTGAACATCAAATACTGAAACTCCCTCTAGTGGCCATTCTTAAGAAAAACTTTCATTTCATGAATTAAAACTGAAACAAGTTGTATGAAGCTTTTTGTGTGGTATATTCTAAAATACTATTTAAACAAAAACATTTTTATGAGAGAGTATTATAGCCTGGCAGCACAGTTTTAAAACTGGAACTAGAGAAATAACATCATTGAGGTCAGCCTCTAATAAAATCTGCCAGAATACTTCTCTATATGGGATTATTGGAATGCCAAAAATTAATGGCACTCTAGGTTTGTCATTGTATAGAAAGTTAAAATCTCGTTGGTCAATAAAGTCTTCCAGTAACAAGTCTTGTAATGTTATGATAAGCTACTTGAACCTCATTGAGGGAAACCATGGAATATCTATCTGTGTTACCTAGCAAATTTAACATTCTGGTCTCATAATCTATCTTGTTCATTAAAACCGTCCACCCACCTTTGTCAGGTCTCAACTCTGACAGTGTGGTTTCTTGATTCTCCATCACTTTTCTTTCTTCAGATGTTAAATTAGACATAAAGTTGTTACTTGAAACACCCTTTCTAAATTCATTTTCTACAACAATCTTATTTCCTAAGTTCATTGTTCACCATCTGGTGACTATTAGTTCCCATTATAAGTTCAGGATTCCTTTTTTTCTAAGGAACAACTTTGTCAATAATTTACTTGTTACATTTATGTCGGGGCAAATAAAATTAAACCCCTTGGTGAACAAGCCAAAGTGACCATGATTAACTTCTATGTCACTATAGTTAAAGATGCTGTAGCCATTCAACACAGACCTAACACCAACTGTAGCAATATTGTTGTTGTTATGTGGGACAATCATGTTCAAATTTAAGTTCTCCTTTGGTATTCCCCCCTTGGTACTTGTACCTCTGGGGCTGTCTGCTTATCAGTCTCTCTGGCCTGTGTAAAGGGGGGTATTCCGCAGGGTCCTTTTAGTTTAAAGTATATTCATTAATATCCATTTCATTTGTTTCCACATGTCTATTGCTTGGTTCAAAAATCACCATTATTATTCCATTGTGTTTTCCCATTATTTTCATTATATGTACTACCCCTGGGTTTAGGGTAACTTTTTTGTTCTCTATATTCTTCTCTCTAATTTACGTTTCTCATGATTAATAATAGAACAGTTTCATCTACCAGAGCATTTTTAGGCTGGATCAGTTGCAGGTTTACTGGCAAGCTTCATTTTCAGTGGTTTCCTTTTTTTGGAGGATAGCGTCTTGGTTCTGCTAGGGATAGCACGATCCATCCACTCATGTAAGTGCATATAGAGTGCATTTGTATAAGATTCGGCAGTCGTAACTGTATTGTCCATATGCATGGCTGTCGTGAAGTTTGCCACTTCTGTCTTAAGAAGCTTGAAGTTAGCTTTGTAGAAATTTTTTTACAGTGGTTTCCTTAATGGTGGGTGGGGGCGGGATGCGGATATCTAAGGTGATTAGCTTATGGTCGGATCTGACCAACGAGGAGCTGACTTCAGATGTGGCACACTGGTCACTCATGTTGGTAATGACTAGGTCTAGGATATTTTTCCCCTGGTGGGGGTGTGGATAAGTTGATCCAGGGCATTGGAGTTTATGATTTTTAGAAAGCGTTGAGCAAAGGAGTTTGTACATGAGTAGGATTGCAGTTTTGCCTAGAGTTAGTTGCACTTGGATAATTTCGGATGCATTATGTTAGGCAACTAGCCTGGGGGTATGAATATGGACACATCTCTGCCCTTGGTGTTCTGGTTAGATGGCCGAAAGGTATGGTATGAGTTATATCCTGGTAATGCAGGGGTGATCTCTGGAGCCTTGAACCAGGTTTCAGTCACTGCACATATATCGATGTTCTGTATTTTAAGGAGTCCCTCGAGTGGATGCATTTTGTAGTTTAGGCTTCTAGCATTGAGTAGCATTACCCTCAGTTTTTTCTTGCCTGTATCTGTTACGGTAGTGGGTTTGTCATTTGAACCTTGCCTAAAAAAGGCACTATAGGGGCAGCAAGAGCCTTAGCCAGTATCCGGAATCGCAGGGGTGACAGGTGCAGGCCATCTCTAGCAAAACATCGTGGTCTGTCGACCATGTTGTCCCAGGCAGACAGATAATGGATCCCCTTGGTATCTATCCCGGCAGAGTGCAGCCTCCCAAACATCTCTGATGCTCAGGTGAAGGCCGCCCTCTCCAAAGCAAAAAACACTGCTTCCATGGGACCAGATGGCGTCCCGGGTTGTGTCCTACATGAACTCCAAGAAGAACTAATCCCTCAAGTAAAACTGCTGTACAATCTCAGCCTCACTACAGGGTATGTGCCCAAAGAATGGCGTACAGCAACAGTGGTCCCACTCCACAAAGATGGCGCCTCTGCGGACCCTGGAAACTATCGCCCCATAAGCCTGACTAGCCTAGTCTGCAAGGCTATGGAGAGGATCACAATGGAACTCATAAACAAAGACATTGAGGACCTACAGACACAAGATCCTATCCATTTGGCTTCAAGGGCAGATCCTGCCTTTTGAACCTGGCCGACTTCTTCGAAACGGTCACCAAGGCCATAGATGAAGGGAAGGTAGTCCACACAGCCTATCTGGACCTCGCAAAGGCATTTGACACAATACCCCACTTGGGCATCATAGATAAGCTATCCAGCCTAAATATAAACCCCTATGTCACAAGATGGGTCGCAAACTGGCTCAAAGACAGAACCCACAGAATCAGAGTTGCTGGAGCCATGTCAGACTCGAAACCGGTCACAAGTGGCGTCCCACAAGGTTCTGTCCTGGGACCTCTCTTGTTCAGTATTTACTTTTCTGAGGTACAGGCCAACTTGGGAGGATTATGGCTCACCAAGTTCGCAGATGACTGCAAACTGGGTGCCATAATCGACTCTCCAGCTGACATAAACATCCTTCAAAACGGTCTCGCAGAGACGGATAACTGGTGCCAGAGCCATGGTCTAAAGCTAAATGCAAAAAGAGTATAGTCATACCCTTTGGCAAAAACAATGTGTCCACAAATTACCACATAGGTGGTAACCCATTAAGTACAGAGAAAGTAATTAGGGATCTGGGGACCCAAGTTGATAGCAATCTCTCCTGTGACAACCACGTTGCCAAAGTGGTTAGAAAGACCTTCTACATAGCCCACCTCATCATGAAAGGATTCACATCTAGATCAAGAGAGGTAATCGTGCCCCTTTATTGATCCCTCATCAGGCCCATCACAGAATACAATGCCCCCCCCCCTTTGGGATGTACCTTACCCGACACCTGCAGCAATTAGAAAGACCCCAAAAGTACCTCACCAGGAGGATCAAGGGACTCAAACAGATGCCATATGCTGCTCGGTTAAAAAAACTCCAGCTCTACTCAGTTGCATACCACCTACTTCGAGGCGATCTATGCCTGACATATAAAGCTATGTCCAACCCAGAATTAATGGACATGCTCCACCTCAGTAAATCTAAATCCCTTAGAGCCACGTGCTCGAGGGACTTGAACCTCAGCACAGAAATAAATAGAACATGCTGGAGGGACAGATTCATAACCCAGAGGCTCCCTTTGCTCTGGAATAGAATTCCAGTTCATGTTAGGCAGAGCACCTCACTGACTGTCTTCAAGAAGAATCGTAGATCGTAGGTTTGTCCCGGGGATTACTTCCGTGTCACTATTAGACAGGCACAGTAAACTAAACTTTAAAAAGGGCACAGTATACTCAAATCAAGGGGTGGCGTAAGCCAAATACAATCGGGCTAGGCTTCTAAATACCCCAGGGCAGAAAGCCTAGTATGAACCTATGGCATGACATTTGAAGCTTAGCCAATTGTTGAAGTCAATAATTTTGTCCTTGTAATGCAGTATCATTCTGGGTGACGGTAGGATGCTACTCAGGGATAGGGTCATACCTGTCTGGATTAAAAGATCAGAGAGCTTCTCCATGTCTCTTTTCATGTAGCCCAGGGAGGTACATCTCAGGTCGTTCACACCAACATGGACAATGACTGAGTCATATTTGTACTTGTGGAGAGACCTGAGTGCATGGGTTAGGTGGCGGATCCTGGCATCCAATAGGCAATTAACAGTAACCTTCTCCTTGTCTATTCTGGTGAGTGGAACATCAGTGTACCTGACTACAGAGTCACCTATGACTAATGTGTTAGGCACGTTGTTTTGCCTTATGGGCTGTGGTTGAGTGGCACACTGGGTCTGTGTGTCATGTGTCTTTTGGGTTGTGTTGAGGAGTGGAGGTTGCTTGTGTTTCTGCTTTGGAGGTCTCCGTTGCTTGGGCAAATTCTTATTGAGAGCCTCTGAGAATGTTTTTGTGCATCTATGTGTGGGTTTTGGAGGTGTAGGTATAATGGGACTATGTGATGAGTGTGGTGCAAGTGTTTACCTTCTCTGGACTGAGAGGTTCAGTCTTGGGTTGAGAGAGCTTTGCCTCCAGTTTGGCAAGATAAATGCATCTCTCACAGGTTGTAGTGTTGGGTGGTAGGAGGAGAGAGTTGTCAGTGTACATGAGGCAATTGCTACATTGCCCTAAGATGCCCAGATTCATCAGGTAGACAGGAGAGAACACCGGGTAATCACTATTTTCCTCTAGACAAGTGAGGGAAGAAAGTACTAGAGCTGTTTTCCTTGAACTAACTTGAGGAAGATCAGTACAGAACTGTTAACCACTAGAAAGGTTGAGTGCTTTAGTAATTTTTAGCTTATTTATTGCTTACAACAGATCTGAACCAGTGCTGAGCACAGAAAAGCACCTTCAACTGTTACAATTTAGAAACTGGCTAGTTCTAAGAGAAAAACTGAAGAGCAGACTTTATGGCACCGGGAATAGTTTAATCCTAGCTAAGCGGCGATGCGCAAAACATTTTTTAAGCAGAAAGATGAAAGGGATAGAAATACAAAGAAGGGGGGGGTGGATTGTGTAATGTCACATATGCAGGTTTAAAATACATATATGTTTCTTTGGTACACTTCTGTTAGTCAAGTTTTTTAATTTAACTTTATTTATAGCAGGATTTGCACATATTTATGTATATTTATATTTATTTGTGCATGGTTATATATATTTTTATTTAGTCATCCAGTTATTTAATATTATAGTACATTTATTAATGTGTTTGTTTTTAACTATATTTCTTTAAGAATTGTCACAGCATTTTATAATTAGTAGTGGGTGGGTTGTATTTTAGAGTTGTATAAAGGTAGAGTTTTTTTGTGTTAATTCACTCTGATGATGCCCTATGGACATAGGGTGAAAGCACTTAGTCTGTGAATAAACTGTTCTTTTGTTCTCCCTACCAGTCTCTGAGCTGAAACCACTCCTCCGGTGACAGATAGGCTATTCCAAAGCTCACCACGCTCACTGATGAACAGAGAAGCTTCCCTCTCTTAGAAAGGTCTGGGCAACACAGGAACTTACAAAACAGCCCAGAATTCAGCAAACTCTGAAAACTGGACTTTACTAGATCTAGAAAGGCAGGAAACGAGTAGAGGGATAGGATTTTTTTGTTTTTTGGGGTTTTTTTTTCAAAGTTTAAGCAAATTTAGCAATAAAAACACTTTTAATACGGAAAATAGGCTATCACACTTGTGTGTGTAGCCTTTACAGTTAAACAGATGCAAAACACTTAAAGATACTTTAAAGTGCAAATAGCATTTGGTTTCAAAAATAGCACAGATGAGTAGCAAAGTTAATAAAAAAGCAGTCAGAATAATGTGGCTAGCAAAAACAATCAATAACAAGCAAACAGAGGTACTTAATCCACTCAGTCTCCTTTTCTCTCTGCTGCTGTAGGACTCTGCAGAACACCCAGGCAGGCTGTTGCTGAGATAATACAAGCACAAAAACTGTGCAAACACGGGTTTTTAAGCAAATAGATGAAAGAGATGGAAATCTCTCAAAACGGCCAATAAAACTACAGTTTCTGAGCTGAGACCACTCCTCCAGCAACAGATAGGCTGTTCTAAAG
This sequence comes from Protopterus annectens, assembly GCF_019279795.1. NCBI lineage: Eukaryota > Metazoa > Chordata > Ceratodontiformes > Protopteridae > Protopterus > Protopterus annectens. The sequence continues at coordinate 497,634,726 of NC_056739.1, forward strand.
CTCAATAAACAGAGAAGCTTCCCTCTATCTTAGAAAGGTCTGGGCAACACAGGAACTTATAAAACAGCCCAGAATTCAGCAAACTCTGAAAACCGGACTTTACTAGATCTAGAAAGCTGGGAAACGAATAGAGGGATAGGATTTTTTTTATGATTTTGGGGGAGTTTAAGTTAAAGCAAATTCAGCAATAAACCACTTTTAACATGGAAAATAGGCGATCACACTTGAGTGTATTCAGTGAAACAAACAAATACACAGAAAAATAAAATGCAGTACTATCTTTAACACAATATTCAATGAAACAAATAAATAACAGAAAAATAAAATGCAGTTTCAATTCTGTTGCTCACATATACCCCAAAGACTTTTTCGTATCAGGCTATTTATCTCTTAAACTATGTGAAGCTGTATTTTTAAGAGCTGGTAAACTGTTTGACTCCTTGCTTATTGTTGTTTACTAGATAAAATTAAGTAATTTAAAATGTTCCCTGTAGTAAGCTATTTTGTTAACTTTAACTGAGAGCCTGATCATTTTTTCATCCTAGATATAATTATGCTTGGCTTTTCCCAGTAGTAAGCACTCCTGTATTAAGACTAACTGGCAACTAGAGCCTTTATGAATATATTTAGGATACCTCCTGTGATGCCCCTTTCTCTGGGCCAGTAATCAAGGAGCCTGAATCATCACCACTGACACTGGTGAGGGACTTTAATTTGGAACAAAGATAGTTACATACAGTATTTCCAGATGCAGCTGTATGTACCAAGCACAATTACCCTTAAGAACACACTCAGTCTGGGGTGTGTGTGTTTCCCTCTCTCTCCAGGCCCCCAATAAGACTTCCCACTGGCACAGCTATAGAGTTGAATCCTCATCCGAATGTCCCAGACCAAGTCCTCCACCACCCTCTCTGTGAAACCAGTGCTCTATGTCCCTGCTCCAAGTAGGTAACACACACGCACACACTTTCAGATTTGATTTTCACACACACACACCTGGGAAAGGCTTGCAAAGATTTACTAAATGTGCCTTTCTGCCCAGACTATAAGGTAGATACTGCCACCAGGACACTCCAAAGCCAGCTACTCTAAGGCTCTTACAAGAGTACCCAATTATACTGGGTAAAATTAATATTAATACAAATGGTAATGCTGACCAAACAGCAAGGCTTTCAAGAACAGCCACAGTGTCACCACTTAAACATAAGTACTCTAAAAGGTTAAATATTCTCTAAAGGACCAGCCACAATGAAAATTTTAAATATATTTAACAATAAATAAAAGAACATGAAAATACTAAATTTCTATTTACAATAAACACCAGAGTTTCAGTCACAGGAAATACTAAAAATAACACAAATTAATAGATTCACACAAATACAGAAAAACAGTATTTAACTAATCTCACTATGTTTTCCTGACTGATCTAAAGAATTACTATTCCCTGTTTACCTACTAAAGCAAAGCAAGATGGAGTGAGTGATCTTTGTATGTCAGGTTTCAAAAACAGACTGCACTGAGACTTCTGTCTCATCTAGTATTAACTCATTCACTCCAATAGAGCTCAGGAAGTTAGCACTGTAACTTCCACTGGGCGGAGCCTAAGCCTTTTGACAGAATCAAATTATGTCCTCACATTTCAAACAAATGTTCACATCTCTGGAACCATAGGGGTTATGAAAGAAGTATAAACGGCAAACTCTTCAGCACAAACTATTTTTATAGCGGTAATATTCTTTAGGTTATATTTCTTAAACCAAATTTTATAAGTCAGAGTAACTATATTTCATTTATAATATTTTGAAAACAACTTACAATATCTCACCAACTACTCTAGTTACACACATACTCTCAGAATGATTTTATTTGTCTAGCTGAGAGCTTTCATATAAGGCTAAGGGGTTCTGCCTGTGTTATTTGTTGAGATATTTAGAAATGTGAAAATTATATCTGTATAAATGAATTTCAAAACAGTTAATATCTATTTACTTACACTAGACAAAGGTTAACTATTAATGTAGTTGAGTGTGCAATTGTGTAAGCTTTAAGATTAAATCTTTTAAACCCTTGTACATAGCATGGTTTTAGAATTATTGATACAAATATGAACAAGCAATATTTGATGCCTAGAGGCATCAGTAGGAACTTACTGCAGATGCACCTGGAAGGGTCACTTGGATGTATTATTTCCATGCTGGATTACAGAATAACATCACATACATCTGGTCAACAGACTTCTGTTTGCCATACCACCCCCACTTTACTAGAAACTGAACCAGAATCTGCACATATATGCTACTGTACACACACAGATAGAGCTTTGCTAAGATGTGTTATAGCATCTGGATGCCATAAAACCATTTCAGCACTTCCACCCTTCCAAGGTAACAATTAGTTCACTGCTAAGGACAATACAGCAGGATTCCTAGTCCTTGTTTTCAAACACATTTTGTCTCTGGTTGCAATCAGAACTGTAAGATACAATTTTTATGGCCTAAACTAGGTAATTTAATTTCAGACTATTTTTAAAGTTAACTGGACTGAAATTAACATATTCTCTTCCAGTATCCTCTGTTACAATATATTAATTTCAATAGTTATAATACAGTTTGACATACAGATGTATTTATTTTTCTGTCCAGCAGGACCCACTGTTGGTACATTTTAACACAAGCAACTTTACAAATACATTTTCAACACAAACACCTGTACAAATCAGTTCGATATACAAATGATATACAATTCTTAACAATTCTCCAGATAGCTATGTTGGCATATGTTACACATCCACTGCCCTACTTCTCCAGGTATTGCTGGCAGTACCTCACATTGTCAATTATCTCCCTCTTTTGAAGACTCAAGCTAGTTTTTCAAGTGACCCTTGAGAAACACAGCTTGAGGGACATGAGCCTGTCTAGGAAAACATTAACCCATACCCTGTCTGGAGAGACCATCTGCATTGGCATTGATGACTCCACTGCAGTGCTGTACTGTCATATCATATGCCTGTAACCCTAAGCTCCACCTTAATAACTTGGCATTTTGCTGGCTGGCTTGATGTAGCCATAGATCTCCCTCAGACTCCTTCCTCCCACTGCATATACTCAGCACAAGGGCCTCCCTATCGTGGCAAGGCTTCATCATGTTAACATGGTACAGTTTGTGCTCCTGCCTAGCAGTTCTACCATGTAGTTAACATCACTGACCTTCCTTACCACTTTGAAGGGTCCCTCTCGAGCTGCCTGCAGCTTATTTTGCCTGACACAAATGAGAACCATAACATGCTGTCCTACAGCATACTTTCGGGCTCGAGCATTCCTGTCATACCAGATCTTTTTCTGCTGTTGGGTACTGCCAGGTTCTCTGGGGCCAAGCCCATGAGCTCCCTAAGCCTTGTCCTGAAGTTTAGGACAAATGTCACAACAGACTCCTTGTTGGATTCACACTTACCCTCCCACTCATCACAAATCATATCTAAAGGACCCTTCACCCAATGCCCATACAACACAAATGGTAAAAATTCTGTGGATTCCTGGGGGTACTTTTCTGTATGCAAACAGCAGATAGGGAAAATATTTGTCCCACTCTCTCTCTCAAACTGGTCTGCAAATGCCCGTAGTATGGTCTTTAGTGTAGAGTTTAACTTCTCCACAAGACCATTAGACTGAGGGTGGTAGGGGGCGGTCTTTAGGTGCTTCACCCCTTAGCACTTCCACAGACAAGCCAGCATGTCTGTCATGAAATTGACACCTCTGTCAGTCAGTATTTCTCTTGGGAAATCTACCCTATTGAAAATCTCTAACGAAACATTTTCCACCTTCTCTACCTTGACGGAGGACAGAGCCCGCTTCAAGAAATTTAGTAGCGTAATCTACCGCCAGGATATACTTCCTTGTGGAACATGAGGTACTCAGAGGCCCCACAGTATCAATAGATACCCTCTGAAACAACTCCTCAATCACTGGAAAAGGCATCAAAGGAGCTTTGAACTAGTCTCCTGCCTTGCCTACTTTTTGGCACTGCTCACAAGTCCTGCAGTACACTGTTACATCCCTTGCAATTCCAGGACAATAAAAGTTCTGCATAATACATTTCCTGGTATGTTTTATACTCATATGACATGCAAAAGGAATGTCATGGGCTATGGCTAGAAGGGATCTGAAAAGGATCACCTGACCGGCAACATAACCTAAACAGATTCGGCCGGGCATACTTGCGCGAAAGTGCTTTTCACCAAAAGGCACTTTTGCATAAGTATGATTGTTGCTGAGATCGCACTACAGTGGGGATAAGGGAAAATTCCCTTTTCCCTACTGTAGTGTGACCTCGGAGTGAGAATATTTAAGTAGGGGGTGCAGGGGGGCTTGCCCCCTGCAAAAACGTAAAGGTAATGTTTTTTTTTTTTTAAACACACACTAACGAAAGCGCTTTTGTTAAACTATTCGGTGATTGTGGATTCGGACAATTGAACTTTTGTTCAATAGTCCTAGATCCGGCTAGAAAATAGAAATAAGAGCACTCGTGAAATCCTCCAAAGCAATTTCAAGTCCAAACTGGCCACATCTACTAGAGACAATCATAAGGCCTTCTTCACATATGTCCTCAAAGGAAGCACCCAGATCTGTTCAGAACTGATGGTCAAGGACACTGCCTATACAAACGCTGTAGACATAGCAAACTTGCTGGCTGACAGATTCAGTAAAAACTTCACCCCCTCTGTCCCCCCCATCAGTATATCAGGACATCCCCAGTAGCTGCCCCCTTCCCCTTATATCTAGAGAACAGGTCATCATTGCTCTCTCAAAGGCAAAAAATACAGCCTCCATGGGACCCAATAACACACCAGGCTGCATCCTACGTGAACTCAGTCAGGAACTTGCAACACCATTAGGCATTCTATTCAACCAAAGCCGAAGCACTGGCTTCATCCCAGCTGACTGGAGGACAGCCACTGTCCTCTATTTACCCAAAGGTGGAGCGTCCACCGATCCAGGAAATTATAGACGCATCAGCCTAACTAGCCTGATTTACAAGGCCATGAAACAGATTATCATGGACTTCATTAACAAGAACATTGACGGCCTCCAAACACTTGATCCCATACAGTTTGGCTTCATCAAGGGGAGGTCATGTCTGCTAAATTTGGTTGATTTCTTTGAGACTGTCACCAAAGCCATGGACGAGGGGAAGATGGTGCACACTGCCTACCTTAACCTGGCCAAAGCCTTTGACACTATTCCCTACTCGGGTATAATAGATAAACTCTCTCAACTAGGCATCAATCCATATGTTACCAGATGGGTAGCAAACTGGCTCCCTGACACAACCCACCTATTCAAAATAGGGGAAGCCACCTCAAGCAGTAGACCCGTAACAAGCGGTGTACCCCAGGGTTCGGTCTTACGGCCTCTGTTATTTGGGATATACTTTTCTGAGGTGCAGGCCAAAACCTGTGGGCTATGGCTGACTACATTTTCAGATGACTGCAAGCTGGGTCCTGTCATCAGTTCCCTTAGTGATGTGGACATCCTCCAGGAGGGCCTCACTCAGACAAATGGCTGGTGCCAGAAACACGGCCTCAAGCTGAATACCAAAAAATGCATCATAATCCCTTTTAGGGAGAGTGACATCCCCACAAATTATGACTAATAACAACATCCCAAGCATGCAGTCAGTTGTGAGGGATTTGGGCACCCAGGGTGATAGCAATCTTTCTTTTGACCATTGTATGGAAAGCCTTCTACATGCCCCCCCATAAGTCAGGGTATGTCATCCAGGGACAAGGAGGTTATAACATCCCTGTATTTTTCCTTTATAAGGCCCATTATTGAGTACAATGCCCCTTTTGGCATGTACCTTACAAAGCACATGCAGCAGCTGGAGAGACCACAGGCATTCCTCACCAGGAGAATCCAGGGCCTCAAACATCTACCATACACCGACAGGCTAAAAGCCCTATCCCTCTACTCAGTTTCATACAGACTCTTCAGAGGTGATCCCTGTCTGGCATACAAGGAGATCATGGACCCCACCTTGATGGGACTGCTGCATATCCACAAGTCAAGCTCCACTCGAGTAACTCGCACACACGGCCTCAACCTGGTCTGTGCCATCAACAGGACTTGTTGAAGGGACAGATTTGTGTCCCAGAGACTCCCCCATCTGTGGAATAGACTCCCTGTCCATGTCAAGCAGAGTACCTCTTTTTAAGCACAACCTGGATAACTGGATGGAAACAGAAAATACACCCCAGGGATTCCACCTGTGCCCTGCTGGACAGGGGCATTGGGTGCTGACTTATCTAAACATAGGCTAAACTCTTAGCTAGACTTATAAGGGCCTCAGGGCCAATAGCCTAGTAACCTCCTATGATCCTGTAAGTTCCAGATGGTAGGCTCTGGGCACTACCAACTGCAGTATCATCTCACCCTCTATAGCCCTCCCCCAGGTGTCCACTTTCTATACAGTAACTCTCTGTTCCAGTATATAGACTCCCTTTTCCTTGAGAATCAAGTGCCTCCTTAGCTACCTCCCTCAAGCCTTGTAATGTAGGGTCCGAGAGCTGAGCCTGTCTCAACTCTCTCTTTGTGACCTTTCCCCCAGGAAACTTGGTATCCTCCGAGAGTGGTGCCTCACTGTCAGCCTGGGTACTACCACTCACCTCTGCCCTTGCAGTCACTCTGTCCAAGAGAACATCAGTACGTACTAGCAGCTGTGGCTCACTTTCAGGCTCATTGATACAGGATAGTTCCCTGCCTGAAACAGCCACCTCACTAGCCCTAGCTTCAGATGTGGGGTTTGTCTGGGTCTCCCCAGGCTACCAGATCCACATGCCTGTCTCCACGCCTGACTGCATGTAACTGCATGCATGTAATGTACTGCATTATCAAAATCATTCCCTTTAAAGACATCTACAGGGATATCCTCAAGCACACCTACTTGCTTGATTCCTTTTATAACCTCCCAGTCAAGGTGAACCCTGGCCTAAGGCATTTGGAATGGGGTCCCTCCTAAAGCTCTGACTGGAATGGACCGCTCAAGCAAGTACTGCTCCTCTTTAACCACTGCAGGCTTCACAATGATTATGTCAGAGGCTGTGTCTGTCTTAGCAGTGGCCTGTTTTCCATCCACTAAGATAGGCTATCAACACCGGTGATAGTTTGGTACCCCTGTTGTCTCAAGGCAACTTACCACTAGCATACTGTCATTCCCACTTGCTTGCTTCCCCACCATTTGTTTCCCACCTTGCTTCTGTGAACATTTATGTGATACATGGCCCTACTGGTTACATTTAAAACATCTAACCCTTAATCCTGGCTGTGTACCTGAACTAGCAGCTTCCCCTGTTACTAGTGGACTCTCTTGGGGTGGTTTAGACTACCCATCATGGGTTCCCTTATATCTAAGTGCAGCACTGGGTATCCCCCTTCTTGTGCAGTGATGCCCTGCTTACTAAATAGGGGTCCCCTTTTTTCCCTCAGCTCATCTGCAGAGTTGCACACCCGGTCTGCCAACCAGATTCTTACGTCCTCAGGCAAAGTGCTAAGGGCTTGTTCCCTCACCAAAAGGTCTGCCAGCCCTTCAAAAGTGGTGACCTAACACCCACTCACCCACCTATGAAAAGAAATGCTTAACTCAGCAATATAATCAGATACACTTTCATCTGCTTTGCGTCTATGCTCAAGAAACTTTTTTCTGTAAGTTTCAGGTGTTAACTTAAAACATTCTAGTCAGCATTGTTTTACTTTATCATAGTTTAAACAGTCAATATCAGACAATTTAGTTACAGCTTTACTCTGCAGTAAAGGGGTCAGGAACTGTACGCAGAGCCCTTGGTCAACATTGTACTGTTTATATATTCTTTGAAATATATGAGGAAAACTATCAAAATTAACACCCTCTGTAAACTGTGGAAGAAATTTACTGACATTTATTCCCTTCCCCATTAATGTCAGCATCTGCCTCTCATGTCGATGCTGCGTCTCATTTTCTTCAACCTGCAAATACCGCAGTCTCTCTGCTGATTCTGATTCCAAACATTTGGCCTCCAGTTCAAGTCTTTTTAACTCTAGATGGATTAAGTCCTCTGATGAAAAGGTGAATTGTCCTGTTTCTTAGGGTTACAAATTCCCATCAGCAGACTGGTTAACTTCCTGGTTACTGGTCTGAGCTGTGACTAGGGCTGAAATCATCATTCCCTCTTTAGTCAGGTTGGAATGCACCAGTCCTTTGGCTTCGCACACCTTGGCCAACTGGTTCTTTGTCAGCTTACCATAATCCTCTGCTGCCATCTTTGCTTGCTTTCCCTGACTAAACTAAACTAACAAAAAATAAAATTGTTGTGAAAATGATTCTGTATGTTTACCTTGTGGCTGCAAAGACTACACAAACCATTAGTGAGAACTGCCTACAGGCTACAGAAGTTCAACTAATATCCACACCACTGTTTACCAATTTGTGACATCCTCTCCTCTGGGCCAGTAATCACGGAGCCTGAATCCTCACCACTGACACTGGTGAGGGATGTTCAAAATTAGGTACTCAGTGTTTGCAGATGCAGCTCTCTGCACCAAGCACAATTTCCGTTATGAGCACACAGGTGGAACACACTCAGTCCAATGTCTGGGTTTCCCTCTGTCTCTCGGACCCCAGTAAGACTCCCCACTAGCACAGCTATAGGGTTGAGTCCTCAGTCGAGTGTCCCAGGCCAAGTCCTCCACCACCCTCTCTGTGAAACCAGTGCTCTATGTCCCTACTCCAAGTAGATGACACACACACCTGAGAAAGGCTGGCAAAGATTTACTTAGCTATGCCCCTCTGCCCAGACTATAAGGTAGATACTGCCACCAGGATACTCCAAAGCCAGCTACTCTAAGGCTCTTACAAGGGTACCCAATTATTCTGAGTAAAATTAATATTAATACAAGTGGTAATGCTGACCAAACAGCAAGGTTTTCTGGAGTGGCCACAGTGTCACCACATAAATATAAGTACTCAAAGGTTAAAATATTCTCTAAAGAACCAGCCACAATGAAAAGTTTAAATATATTTAATAATAAATAATAAAATAATATGTGTCTTTTGGCTTTTCCCGGTTAGGGGTCGCCACAGCGGAACTCTGGTCCGCTAATGATTGGCAGTAGATTTTTACGTGCAGAGTTGCCAGCTCTGACGCACAACCTTCAACGAAGGTACGCCCATTCATGCATGTCTCCACACAGAAGATGCTCTAGCTGAGAATCGAACAGGACGTCTTACTGTGAGGCGACAATGCTACCACAGCACCACCACCGCAGTAAATAATAAAAGAACATGAAAATACTAAATATATATTTACAATAAACATCAGGGATTTAATCACAGGAAATATTAAAATAACACAGATAAATAGATTTGTACAGATGCAGAAAAACAGTACTTAACTAATCTCACTATATTTTCCTGACTGATCTAAAGAATTACTCTTCCCTGGTTACTTACTAATGCAAGGCAAGATGAATTGGTGAGTCAGGTTTCAAAAACCAGACTGCACTGAGACTTCTGTCTCAGCTAGTATTAAAATATTATTTCAGTGCTGGATTACAGAATGACATCACATACATCTGGTCTTCTGACTTCTGGTTCCCATACTACCACCCTTTATGAGAAACTGAACCAAAATCTCCCACATATGTGTTACCATACACACTTTGCTAAGATGCAGTATAGCATCTGGAAGTCATAAAACCATTTCAACACTTCCACCCTTCCAGGATAGCAATTAGTTCACTGCTAAGGACAATACAGAAGGATTAATAGCCCTTGTTTTCACAGACATTTTCTCTGGCTGCAATCAGAACTTCAAGATAGAATCTTTATGGCCTAAACCAGGTAATTTAATTTCAGACTATTTTTTAAAGTTAGCTGGACTAAGATTAATATCTTCTCTTCTAGTATCCTCTGTTACAATATATTAATTTCAGTAGTTACAATACAGTCTGACATACAGGTGTATTTCTTTTTCTGTCTAGCAGGACTCACAAGCAACTTTACAAATACATTTTCAACCCAAGCACTTGTACAAATCAGTTTGATATACAAATGACATATAATTCTTTACAAAACTCCAGCTAGCTATGCTGGCATATATTACACATCACTGCCGTACCTCTCCTGGTATAGCTGGCAATACCTCACATCGTCACACCTCCCAAGACTGTTCCAGTGCATGATTGAGTTGTTACTGGGTAATGTAAAAAATCAAAACTGCCCTTTGGAGTAAAGAATTCTAGTTGCATTATCAGCTCGTGAAGCATATGAGACTACCTCACACAACAGTAAGCGTAGTGAGGAGCAGATCTTGGTTACCTCAACTTTCTTTACATATCACTTTGTTTTTAAGCCTATGAAAGCTAGTTTATAATGGTGTTTTTGCAGGTGCTTGTGGCAATAGGAAACTGATATAAAATCAAAAGTTTTGTATTTAAAGTGCTACAACTGCTTTATAAATATTATTGCTTATTGCAGGTTATAACAATTATCATTTTAAGAGTTTCATTCTTGTGTGATGCTTTGTGAGCTCTTTTACAGTTAACATAACTGAATAAAAACCTGTACTGGTTTACTCCAACCCAAACATTAAACAAGGCTGATTGACTCCATATAGTCAACAAGTAACATCCAGCTATGTACAATGTACTAATAATGTTTTTCAAGGCCTGTCTCTGCTTAATTCTTTAAAAAAGCTTATTGGCAGTGGTCTGGTTTTAGTGCTGCATTGTTTCTCCCTTCCCACAGAAAGCCTTCCAAGGATTGGCTGAAATATTTGGCTGTATGGGGGAGGGGAGTTGTGAGCATTCTTTTGAGTATACTCATGCCAGGTGTTTTATACTGCTGAAGCAGTTGTGCTGCTATTTTAAGTTTAATTGCACTATGTTTTACAACCTGAATCTGTGATAGTTTCTGCCTTAGTATATGTCTGTATAGGCCACCTCATATGACACATGTACTGCCAAGCACCTTAGCTTTCAAATTAAGACTCTTGCTATGTTTGAGGAGTGATAAAATGATTACTAATTCAAAACTGCTAGACTCTGGCTTGTGCTATCAAATGGTAATCACAGAATGCAAAGTTACAATTTATGGCATACCCACAGTCTTTCCCAAGTTTTACACTTTCATTCTTGGAGGGTAAGGAGCATCTTGCCTCATAAACAACTCCTTTCCAACTGGCTGTCATTCCTTCTTGGGTGGACATAACTTTAGCAAGCATCTGGTCTTCCTTGACTTAATCTGTTACATAAGTAGAGTAGTAAACCAATCGAACCAAACTAATAAAACAGATGAATCCAAGAGCAACTAGACCCGGAGCCAAAAGTAAAAAAAAAATAAAATATTTAATTTTAATGCAAAACGAATACACAACACGTAAAACCAAGCGCTTTTGCCTGGCCACTGCCAGGCTTTTTCAAGGAATGAATACTTGTAGAAACCATCCCTTTACCCTTAAATAACAAATTCCCAGGTCACATGAACACAAATTAATTATCACCAATCAACTTAAAATCCCCATTAAAATTTGTTCAAAAATGTGCATGTTTTTCTCAGTAATATTCAAAATCATTCTCCATTACTTACAATTATGTTCGCAGAACATTATTAAATGTGTAAAAAATAATTTTAAACTAACAATTCTAACCTTAATAAAAATATAAATGTATAATAAAATCTGTATAACAATAAAAAGTCTAATTATTTATTACAACAACCTTAGATCAAAATTCAAAGTCCAGCCCTTCTTAATTTCAAAACACACCCAATATTTATGCTGTCATTTAGTCCTGAGGGGTCTAGTTGAATCCAATCTAAGTTGCCAATAAAGGTCTCGGTATTCCAAACGGGTCTCCCAGCTCCCATCTCTTAAGTCTGGGGTGACTTGCTCCAAAACCATAAACCTCAAATTCATATTATTACAAACTTGGGAATGCTTAAAAAAGGCATTACTCTTCTTACCTCTAGAAATGTCATAGAAATGTTCATAAACCCTCCTTCTTAGGGGCCTTTCCGTTTTACCAACATAAAAACTTAAGCAATGCATACAAATACCCAGGTAAACTAGTCCCTTTACACCACAGTTGTAGTATTTGCTGGATTTAACTGTGAACTTCCTATCAGGTAGGTGGAACATACCCTGGTCCAACATCGCAAAGCATTGCTTACAATTACCACACTTATATGTGCCTAACTTACAGCAGGATTCAGGAAGGCTTACACGGAGTTTAAGAGTAGTGTAAGCCTCCGTGTAAGCCTCCCGATCCAGGAACAGCCCAAACCTCCGTGTAAGAGACAGCTAACACGTCTCTTACACGGACTGGACGTGGAAATGCTCAATACCTCATTTGCAGCTCAAAGATATGCAAATTAGGTATTTGAGCGATCCAAGAAGCCTAAACCAGTCCGTGTAACGGACGTGTTAGCTGCAGAAATGTACTCAGCTGACAACTGAGTACATTTCTGCAAAATTGACGACGGAGCTATGTCAGCTCCAAATAAAGGGTGCATATGTTTCATTTAGCATGCCAATGGCCAAATATGTGTCCATTGGCAATAAAAAGTGTTGCAAAAGTATTTTAAATAACTTTTTTTTTTTACGTGGGATTTTGATGTTTAACTGCAGCGCACATCCGCGCAAACGGGGTGCGCGGCCTAAAACTGAAAACCAAAGTTTATAAGCCCACAATTGTGGGATTTATGTATTACATGGAATGACAATGGAGGGACTAGCAGACCAAAAACAATATGGCCTCCGTGTAGTGGTTGTCAAGGGGGGGAAGCTCCATGTAAGACATGTAACTAAGCATTACTAGGCAATCCTATGTAAATGAGGGTTACAATACTGAATCACACTGCCACATAGGTAATGAGCACTTTCTGAGTAGTGTAAGAGTTACAGAAGAGGGAGGAACAGAGTAAGAGGTAGGTGACATCATGGGGGGGAATGATAGAAATAAATGTATCAGATTGGAGGGCAATGTAAGGTGACAGATGACAGACAGACATCAGGGAGAGAGGTGTGTCCCAACAGAACACTAGGAAAGTCAAGAAATAGAGGGTGCACACTATCCCTACACTCAAACTTTCTTGATATACGTGCATGCGCTTGTGTAAGGCAGGTTCAACGTGGGAGCGTGTTGCAAACCGTTGTAAACGGTTTGCGCGGGCGTGCACGTGTGTAAGGCTGTGTGCGTGCGTTTTAACATGAATCAGCCAAGTTCACACCGTGTAAGGATGTGTGCATGCGTGTAACACCGTGTAAAGATGTGTGCGTGCGCTTAAGTAACTGTGAGCGTGCTTAAGCTGGTGTGCACATTGCTCCCCCTGAGGAAACAGAGAGGAAACAGGAAACAACCAGAATACAAGGAAGCTGCCAGAGGATACTGCTGGAGTTAATTGGTGGAAACAATTGGAAGCAGGCAATTACACAGGCAGACTAGAAGCCCAACCCAGCACTTAAAACACAAACAGCAGTGCAGGGTGTTTCTCACAAGAGATACTGCAAGAAAGTAAGCTATCAGAATTGAAAACTGAAAAAAGCTGAACTCAGAGCAGAAATGCTAGGGGCTGCCATAGCTGTTATAATCAGGCATAGGCGAATTGCTGAGGGTGGTGACAATCCAGATGCTGACAGACAACCCAGAGTGAGGAGAAGGAGAAGAGTATACAGACCCAGGGTCACCTACCATGGGTTACATGAGCTGGAGATAGTAGAGCGCTACAGAGTGGACAGAGACCTTCTGCAGCAAATTGTTGAGCTGTGCAGGCCACACCTCATGCACAGAACCAACAGAGGGGAACCCATCCTAGTGGAAACCAAGGTATGTGTTGGCCTAAGAATACTAGCAACAGGTACCTTCCAGAGACCAACTGGTGATATGATGGGGATATCACAGGCATCAGCCTCCAGGGTACTGCACCAGTTCCTGGATGCCATGTCAGCACATGTCGGTGATCATGTATATTTCCCCAATGCCCATGAGGTATTGGCCAGCAATATGCGTCTCTTCCAGCAAATAGCAGGATACCCTGAGGTACTGGGTGCAATAGACTGCACGCACATACGCATCAAAGCACCAGCTGGTGAGCAGGGTAGAGCCTACATTAACTGCAAGGGATTCCCCTCCATCAACTGCCAGGTCGTGTGTGATGCCCAGGGCATAATAATGAATGTGTGTGCTGGCTGCCCTGGGAGCTACCACGATTCCCACATCTGGCATCTGACGCAACTGTACCAATCATTTGCCAGTGGGGACTTCCCACACGGACACCTAGTGGGGGATGCAGGTTATGCACTTGAGCCGTGGCTGAAGACACCCATCAGAAATGCACACACACCTGAACAGGAACGCCATAATGAGGCACACGCACAAACACGTAATGTCATAGAGCGTGTGTTTGGGCTGCTCAAGTCACGGTTCCGGTGTCTGGACACATCTGGTGGAGCCTTGCAGTACACACCAACTACATGTACCCAAATGATCATGATATGTGCTATGCTACATAATATGATCCTGCGGAAACAGCTGCAGCAGGACCAGCATAGGGCTGGGCCAAACATACCCCCACCATTGCCAAGGCCACCACAGGCAGAGGGTGACTCGGAGGAGGAACAACCTGACCTTGCCCCAGTAGGCAGAAGGAGGCGTGCCCAGTATGCCCTGGCCTTGGCAAAGAGGCAACGCATAGCACATACACTTGGTCAGTAGGAACACTGGGACTGATACCCGCTCTGACTCACTCATATAGTAACAGGGATGCCTAACATGACACAACCTGCTTCCAAACATGTACAGGGAGTGTAGTATGTGCATTCGACAGAGGCAGCCCTGCAACACCACCTGAGGCATGAATGCCATGTGTTAAGTAATGTAACACCATGTACCATATGCACACCTGAGGACCCTGACTAACATCCACCCTCACCAATCATAAACCACAAAAACACAAACCCACCTTCATAGGTACCACAAGGGATAGGAACCTAGATGTAATGCTACCCAATGCCAGAAGTATAAACAGCAAGATGCGTGCAGTGTAAACGCACACAGTATAGAGAATGTCGATATCAGTGCTGCAATAGAAAACTGGGTCAAAGCCCACATCAGCACCCTAACACTACCAGGTCACACCTCATACAGTGATGGACATGTGCAAAAACATGGAGCAAGCTACAAAACGAGGGTGACTAGCAATAAATGTCATGGATAACCACACCCCCATGTTGGTACCACAACAAGAAGCAACATGGATTAGCCATGGTCAAATACCAATTGCTAAAACTGCCTACTACTATATAGCTTGCTGCAGACCACTGTCCTAATAGCAGGAACCGCACCAGGCCTATGTTCATCATAGGTTCATACTAGGCTATCTGCCCTAGGGCATTTATAAGCCTAGCCCAGAGTTTTGTGGCTTCCGCCACCCCTTCAGTTTGAAGGATAATATGCCCATTATTTTGCTGTGCCTCTGTCAAGCAGTGACACTGAGGTTATCCCTGAGGTATACCTGCGATCTCCCATCCATTGGTCAAGATTCCTCTTGAACAAAGCCAGTGAGGTGCTCAGCCTCACATGTACCAGGATGTTGTTCCACAGCATAGGGAGTCTCTGGGTGATGAATCTGTCCCTCCAGCACGCCCTATTAATAGCCGTGTTGAGGTTTAAGTCTCTTGCCCTTGTAGTTCTGATGGATTTAGAGGTTTTGAGGTGAAGCATGTTCATTAATTCCGGGTTGGACATGGCCTTGTATGTCAGGCACAGGCCACCTCTGAGCAGACGGTAAGCGACTGAATAGAGCTGGAGTTCCCTCAGTCGGGCAGCATAAGACATATTTTTGAGACCCTTTATCCTTCTGGTGAGGAATGTTTGGGGCCTTTCCAATTGCTGCAGGTGTCGGGTCAAATACATTCCGAATGGGGCATTGTACTCAATCATTGGTCTGATGAGTGATGAGTACAGGGGAACAATGACCTCCCTTGATCTAGATGTGAATCCCTGCATGATCAGGTGGGCAATGTAGAAGGTCTTCCTAACTACTTTGGCAACGTGAGTGTCAAACGAAAGGTTACTGTCAACCTGGGTGCCCAGATCCCTGATAACCTGTTCTGTGCTTAGAGGATTGCCACCTATATGGGAACTAGGGGTAACCTTGTTTTTCCTGAAGGGTATGACTATGCATTGTTTAGTGTTTAACTTTAGGCCATGGCTCTGGCACCAGTTATCCGTTTCTATGAGACCCTTCTGAAGGATGTCTGTGTCAGATGGGTTTTCAACTATGGTTCCTAGTTAGCAGTCATCTGCAAACGTTGTCAGCCATAATCCTCCTGTGTTTGCTTGTACTTCTGAAAAGTAGATGCCGAACAAAAGTGGGCCCAGGACTGAGCCCTGTGGGACACCACTTGTGACAGGCTTGGAGTGTGACATGGCGCCAGCAACTCTGACCCTGTGGGTTCTGTCACTTAGCCAGTTTGCAACCCATCTTGTGATGTATGGGTTTACATTTAAGCTGGTGAGTTTGTCAATGATACCTGAGTGGGGTATTGTATTGAAAGCCTTTGCCAGGTCAAGGTAGGCTGTGTGGACTGCCTTGCCCTCATCAATGGCCTTGGTGACTGTTTCGAAAAAGTCAACCAAGTTTAAAAGGCATGATCTGCCCTTGACAAAGCCAAACTGGGTTGGATCCAAAGTCTGCAAGTCCCCTATGTCTTCATTTATGAGTTCCATTATGATCCTCTCCATAGCTTTGCAGACCAGGCTTGTCAAGCTGATGGGACGGTAGTTTCCGGGGTCGGTGCAGGCACCTCCTTTGTGAAGTGGGACCACCGTTGCCGTACGCCACTCCTTGGGTACGTATCCTGAGGTGAGGCTAAGATTAAACAGCTGCCCTAACTGCGGGTTTAATTCCTCATTGAGTTCGTGGAGCACACAACCGGGGACACCATCTGGTCCCATGGATGCTGTGTTTCTCGCCTTGGATAGAGCAGTTCTCACCTGAGCATTTGAGATGTTTGGGGGGCTACAATCCTCTGGTATAGATATCTCTCCCTTTGGGGGGGGGGATCTGCACTGAACCTGTCAGCCAGTATGTTGGCAATGTCTGTAGGTTCAGTGATTTTTACATCATTTTGAACTAATTCTGAGCATATCTGGGAGTCTCCTCCCAGGTTTCTAACATAGCTAAAAAAGGCCTTATGATTGTCTTTTGAGTCCTTAGCGAGTTTTCTCTCAAAATTTGCCTTGGATGATTTTATGGGAGATCTCGTTTTTTTACTTATAATGAGCAGGGGTGTCTTCCCTTCTATGGAATTTGCTCTATCTTGTAGTAGCTCCTTCCTTCTGTTGTAGAGCTTGTTTATGGCTGGGGTCCACCAGACTGGACGCTTGCCTTTGGTACAAAGAGTCTTTGTTTTGTTTGGGATTGCCTGATCCATGCAGTCCTGGAGGTGTTGGTAGAAGGCATTTGTAAGTGATTCAGCGGCTTGGGTAATGGTTTCCGCTGGCTTGGGGGCCTTGAAAGAGACCACACCAGTCTTTAGAAGTGTGAAGTCGGCTTTTGAGAAGTTCTTCACTGTGGTCTTTTTTATCTGGGGTGGGGGCGGGATGTGGACTTCCAGTGAGATTAGTTTATGATCTGATCTCACCAATGATGGGTATACTTCTGGTGTTGAACATTGTGACCCCATGTTCATGATGATGTGATCTAGTATGTTGTCTCCTCTTGTGGGGATGGTGACTAGTTGTTCCATGGCATTTGAGTTTATGAACTCTAGGAACCTTTGGGCTAAAGTGTTGGGGCTTGAGTAGTGATCCCAGTCTATATTTGGATAGTTGAAATCACCCAGTATGATGGTGTTTGGAGATACATTTATCCCCTCCAGTGTTTTCAGGAAAGCTGTGTGAGGTTCCTGAGTTTGAGAGGGTGGCCTGTAACATGCCACAAACTGCAGAGCAGTCTTGCCTATGGTTAATTGCACCTGGATGGTCTCCGATGCATCGTGTGTTGCCACCAACCTTGAGGTGAGGGTGTCCTTGATGAATATGGACACCCACCCTCCTTTCTTGGTGTTGTCCGGATTTTGGGGCCAGAACGCATGATATGAGGTAACACCTGATAGTGCCGGGGTGCTGTCAGGAGCCTTGAACCAGGTTTCAGTCACAGCACAGACATCGATGTTCTCCATACTGAGAAGGGCTTGAGGCGTGCATCTTGAGGTTGAGACTTCTGGCATTGAGCAGCATTACCCTTAGTTTATTTCCTTTTTGTGTTCTAGGGTGGTAGGTTTAGAATCTGAGCCTTGCCTGAAAAAGGCACAATGGAGGTGGCAAGAGCCTTAGCCAAAATCCGGAAGCCCAGGGGTGACAGGTGCAAGCCGTCCCTTGTGAATCAGCGTGGCTTGTCCAGCATGTCATCCCAGGCAGACAGACATTGGATCCCCTTTGAATGACACCATAGTTTAAGCCAATTATTACAGCTGAT
Source organism: Protopterus annectens (assembly GCF_019279795.1). Taxonomy (NCBI): domain Eukaryota; kingdom Metazoa; phylum Chordata; order Ceratodontiformes; family Protopteridae; genus Protopterus; species Protopterus annectens. The sequence goes on from NC_056739.1 coordinate 497,653,236, forward strand.
CATCTTGTCTCTGTATTGTGGCATCATTCTTGGTGAAGGTAGGATACTGCTCAAGGTCAGGGTCATACCTGCCTGGGCTACATAATCAGAGAGCTCCTCTATGTATCTTTTCATGTAGTCCAGGGAGGTACATCTCAGGTCGTTCACACCAGCATGGACAATGACTGAGTCATACTTGTACTTGCAGTTGAGTGACCTGAGTGCTTGCATTATGTGGTGGATTCCAGTGCCCGATAGGCAGCTTACTGTGACCTTCTCCTTACTCAATCTGGTGAGCGGGACGTCAGTGTGTCTGACTATGGAGTCACCTATGACGAGTGTGTCTGGCATTGTGTTTGGCCTTAAGGGCTGTGAATGTTTGGCACACTGACTCTGCGGTCTATGTGTTGCATGTGCTGTGCCCTGTGGAGGCAGTTGTTTGGGTGTCTGCTTTGGTGGCCTCTGCTGTTATGGTAGATTTCTGATCAGAGCCTCCGAGTATGTCTTTGTGTGTTTATGTGTATGATTTGAAGTTGTGATAGTGCTATGTGAGACTGGGTTTGTGGTGTGTGTGGTTACCTTCTCCTCCTCTCTGGTCTTGCCAGTCCTATGTTGAGAGAGCTCAGCCTCCAGTTTGGCTATATAGTTGCATCTCTTGCATGTATTTGTGTTTTGTGGGAGAAGGAGAGGGTTGTCTGTGTACATGGGGCAATTGTAACATTGCCTCAATATTCCCAGGTTCATCAGCTGAGCAGGAGAGGACACTAGCAACTGATCCCTTGACATGCTAGAAGGAATAGACAAAAAAACTGTTGGAATACAGGAAGATACCAAGCCCCCCAAACCACATTATATTGCTTGACTGACAATACCTACACATACACCATAGTTTCATAGTTTACTACTAGGCTATCTGCTCTAGTGCATTTATAAGCCTAGCCATAGTGATGTGGCTATTGCCACCCCTTATAGTGGTAATAAGTGTACAGAATAGATTCCGAATATTGTGCGCCTCGCTTAGTAGTGACACATTATGACCCCCTTACGTAATTGAATAACTTGACTGTGCCTCTGTCTAGTAGTGACACAGGGAGGACCCCTGGGGTAAACCTACAATCTTACATCCAGTTGTCCAGATTTCTCTTGAAGAGAGTCAGTGAGGGACTCTGTCTAACATGAACTGGGATACTCTGCTAGAGTGTGAGAAGCCTCTGAGTTATGACTCTGTCCCTCCAGCATGTCCTATACATGTATGTGCTGAGGTTCAAATCTTCAGCTCCCATGGTTCTGGTGGATTTGGATTGCTTGCAGTGGAGCATGTCCACCAAATCCTGATTGGACATGGTCTTGTATGTCAGGCATAGGTCACCTGTAAGTATGCGGTATGCCACTGAATAAAGCTGGATTTCCTTTAGTCTGGAAGCATATGACATGTGTTGTAGACCCCTGATCTTCTTGGTAAGGTACTTTTGGGGTCTCTCCAGCTGTTGCAAGTGCTGGGTGAGGTACATACCAAATGGGGCTTTGTATTCAATCATGGGCCTGATAAGGGAGAAGTATAGTGGTACAATGACCTCCTTTGATCTGGATGGAAAACCCTTCATTATAAGGTGGGCAAGACAGAAAGTCTTTATAACCACGTTGGCAACATGGGTGTCAAACGAGATGTCACTATCTACATGTGTCCCCAGGTGTCTGATTTGTTTTCTGTGCTCAGTGGGTTGCTGTCTATGTATTGATTTGTGGATACTTTGTTCCTCCCAAAGGGGATGACTACACATCAGTTGCATTCAGTTTCAGGCCATGATTCCGGCACCAGCTATCTGTCTTTGTGATGGCATTCTGTAGGATGTGTGTGCCGGCTGATGTATTCACTATGGTGCCTAGGTTGCAGTCATCTGCAAACTTTGTCAGCCACAACCCTCCTATGTTTGCTTTCACATCTGAAAAGTAAATGCCAAATAAGAGGGTCCCAGGACAGATCCTTGTGGGACACCACTTGTGACTGGCTTTGAATCTGACAAGGCACCTGCAATGTCGGCTTTATGGGTTCTGTTTCTTAGCCATTTTGCAAACTATCCTGTGACATATGATTTTATATTTCAGCTGTTGAGCTTGTCTATGATGCCTGAGTGGGGTATTGTGTCAAAGGCCTTAGCCAAGTGCAGGTAGGCTGTGTGGACCACGTAGCCCTCATCAATGGCCCTACTGACAGTTTCAAAATAGTCAACTAGGTGCAAAGGCAGGATCTGCCCTGTACAAAGCTGAACTGGGTGGGATCAAGGGTCTGTAGGTCACCAATGTCTCTGTTTAAGAGCTCCATAATGACTCTTTCCATAGCTTTGCAGACAAGGCTGGTTAAGCTTGTGTGGTGGTAGTTCCCAGAGTCTGTGGAGGCATCTCCTTTGTGGAGTGGGACCACTGTTGCTGTACGCCAGTGTTCAGGTACATATCCTGTAGCAAGGCTAAGGTTAAATAGCATTTGTATATATGGGTTTAGCTCCTTCTAGAGTTCACATAGCACGCAACTGGGGATACCATCAGGTCCCATTGATGCTGTGTTCTTGTCTTTGCTGAGTGCGGCTCTCACATGGACATCTGAGATGACAGTGAGGTTACATTCAGCTGTGATAACTATCTTCTTTTGGGGGTGAGGGAGGGGAAAATTGCACTGAACCTGTCTGCCAGAATGTTGCCAATATCTGTCAGGTCACTGAAATATATGTTGTTGTGTACCAACTCAGAGCATATCTGAGGGTTCCCACCCAGGTTTCTGACATAACTGAAGAAGGCAGTGTGGTTATCTTTATTGTCTTTGGTGATTTATGTCACAAAGTTGACCTTGGATGTCTTTATGAGAGAATGTAGCTTTTTACTAGTGCTGATTACAGCTGCCTTCCCTTTAGGAGATGTAGCTCTGTCTTGCATTAGTATCAATCTGTTATACAGTTTGTTTATGGCTGGGGTCCACCAGACAGGCCACTTTCCCTTGGTGGAGAGGGTCTTGTTTTTATTTGTGATTGCATGGTCCATGCTATCTCGGAGATGTCCGTAGAAAGCGTCTGTGAAGGAGTCACCATTATTTGTTGTGGTTTCCACTGGCCCAGTGGGCTTAACGGATACCATCTCAGTCCGAAGAAGTGTGAAGTCAGCTTTTGAGGTGTTTGTCACTATACTCTTTGTATTATACTAGCACTGACACAAGTGTAGACAATTTCCCAGAATCCATCAAACAAAATGGACATGCAAAATGTAACACTTCCACAAGAGGGGTAAGCATACTGGATGTGATAATCAGAAATATGTGTACTGGATGTCAAGATGAGAAGTGTATCCCTCACTGGTAAGACCAGACCATAGAGTAATCACACTGTAGTTACACATCCCGACCCCAGTCCCTGGCCAGATTACCACAGTGAAACACATGTATAAAGCATAGCTTGCACTCCTACAAACCAATGTGGAATCCATGAAAAGCCCTGTGCAGGTCCAGAATATGGGACACACTGCAGAACATGTTATACAGGCATACCATGAACACAGCCAAGAGTGCTTGGAGTCTGCAATCACAAACAATAAGACAATGCCATACACCCAGGCATCTGGCATGCTGGGCTCCAGCAATTACTAAACCATTGAAGAGAATGAGGAAGCTACCACATGATAGATCAAACATGAAAAGTGAAGTAATCAGTGATCAGTAGTATGGCAATAAAATGTGTCCACACATACAATCCACTAAGGCCAGGCAAAACAAGTAGAATCTGTGAATCCAGTGGCAATGTGACACCTGTCCCAAGTACACACACACAACAACTCACCCCAATAAATACAAATGTATGTGATAGACGCAACCAGGTAGCCAAACCGGAGCCTGAGCACCCCCAAATCAGTACTGTCAAAACTAGTCAGGAGGACAAGGTAACCAAATACACCACAAACCCAGTCCCACATAGACCTACAATGACTGTAAACCAAACACATAAACACAAAAACATTCCCAGACGCCCTAATTACAAACACACAACACCAACACAAGCCTCCAAAGCAGACACCCAATAAAATAACCTCCAGACATAGCACATGTAACACATAGTATACAAAGCTGGTGTGCCAAACAGTCACAGGACAGAAGGAGAAACAACATGCCTGATACAGTTGTAATAGGTGACTCCATAGTGAGACATGCTGCTGTCCCAGGGATGGCTTGCACCTGTTACCCATGAGCGTCTGGATTTTGCCTAAGGCTTTTGCAACCTACAGAGATCCTTCCATAGGCAAGGCCGAAAAGACCAACCCACCACCATTGAAAACAAAACTGGAAAGAAACAGAAGGGTAATGCTGATCAATGCCAGATGTGTAAACCTCAATATGCATGCTCCTGAGGCCCTCCCCAGTATGGAGAACATTGATGTCTGTCCAGTGATAGAAACCTGCTGCAAGCCTCGTGACAGCACACCAGCACTACCAGGTAATACCACATATCATGTTATGGCCACAAAACCTGTAACAAAACATAAAAGGAGGGTGAGTATCCATATTCAGCACAGACAGCCATACGTCCAGTTAACTGACAATGCTTATGTCATTGCAGTCCACCCATGTGCAACTAACTGTAGGCAAGACTGCTGTACAGTCTGTAGCATGCTACAGACCACACTCTCACACACAGGAACCCCACCCCACTGTCCTGAAGACAGTGGACAGTATGAATGTACCACCAAATACAAAACAAGGTACACACAAATTACCACATAGGTGGTAAACCATTATGTGTGGAAGGAGTAATCAGGGACCTAGTGACACAAGTGGACAGTCACCTGCTACGTGACAGTCACATCGCCAATTTGTCTAGGAAGACTGTCTATATTGGACACTGTATCATGAAAGGATTCACATCTACGTCAACAAAGGTCATTGTGCCCCTATACTGTTCCCCTATCAGACCATATTGTAATACAATGCCTCATTTGGGATGTACATTACCTGGCACCTGCAGCAGTTAGAAAGACCTCAAAGGTACCTCAGCAAGAGTCAGAAAGGGTCTCAAATATATCTCATATGCTGCCTGGCTGTAGACACCACAGCTGAATGCAGTCACATACTGCCTACACAGAGGCATTGTATGTCTGTTGTACAAGTCCATGTCCAACACAGAAGTAATGGACATGCTCCACCCCAGAAAACTCAAAGCCATCGGAGCTTTGCGAGTCAGAGATGTCAACCTTAACACATAATCAAATAGGATGTGCTGGAGGGACAGATACCTAACCCTGAGTCTCTCCACACCCTGGAACAGAATACCACTACGTTAGGCAGAGCCCCTCACTGACACTCTTCAACAGGAAGTTAGCAAAATGGATGGATAATTGTAGATGTACACTGGGGGTCTTTACTGTGTCATGTCCAGACAGAGGCACAGCTAAGTAAATCATAAATGGCCATAATATTCACATAGCAAGGGGTGGCAAAAGCCACACGCACTGTGGCTAGGCTTACAAATGCCCTAGGGTGGATAGCCTAGTATGAACCTATTATGACACAAATTGTACAGGACACTAAGGATAACCCCAAGGCTGCTGCAACTGATGGTAGTAAGCATGTTGTGAATTCCTGGATATGCTCTGGATCACACAAATATTACAAATAACATACCAAACACACACACGTATTGCCAACATACATCCTGACAGGTGCAGTGCAACCCCCCCCCCTCATAATGCCAAATATCTTTCCCAGCAGACTGCTGCCTCCCTGACATTATGTCAGCCTTACCACAGGATATGTACCCAAAGAGCAGTGTACAGCAACAGTGGTTGTTCTCAAGAAAGGTGTCGCCTGAATGGATACTAAAACAACCACCACAGAATCCTGAGCAGCTTGGTCTGCACAGCTATGGAAAGGATCAGCATGTACCGCAGACATAACGATAATGGGGATCTATTGACACCCGACCCTACCCAGTGTGGGTTTATGAAGTGCAGACCCGCCCTAAACATGTGTGACTCAGTTGAAACAGTGATTGAGGTCACTGATGAGGGCAATGTGGTCCACACAGTGTAGCTGGACCTTGCAAAGCCTTGCATACAATACCCTACGTGTTCAATATAGATATGCTCACCAGCTTATATATACACCCCAATGTCACTAGAGGGGTTGCAAACCAGACCAATGACAGAACTGACATGGTCAGACATACTGCAGCCATGTCAGACTACAAACCACATATAACAGGTATCCCACAAAGCTTGGTCCTGGGACCTTCCCCGTCTGGTATATATGCCCCATAGGTACAGGCCAACATGTAAGGACTGTGCCTGAACATGTTTGCAAAGGACTACAAACCGCCTAACATATCTGACACTCCAGCTGACACAAGCATCCCACAAAAGGGCCACATAGAAACAGACAACCGGTGCCATAGCCATGTCAGCATGTTAAATGGAGAAAACTGTATAGTCAACCTCTGTGGATATACAGTAAGTGACCACCAATTACCACATAGGTGTTAACCCATTACATACTTAACATGTAATGACAGACCTGGGTACACAAGGTGATAGATAGCCTGCATTGGACAAACATGTGGCTGTAGTGTTAACAGAAACAATCCATATACCAACCTAATCATGAAGGTTATGACATCTAGATAAGGGGAGGTCATTGTGGTTCTGCAGTTATCCTTCATCAGCGTTACAAATGACCACAACAGCCCCTGTGGGGTGTACATCAGCAGACACCTCCATCAACTGTAAAGTCCACAACAGTACCTCACCAGGAGTATCAAAGAGCTTGAACACATGTAATGTGTTGCCTGATTAAACAGAGTGCAACTCCACACACTGCCATGCTGGCCACCCAGACGCATGGTGTGCCTGATGTAGAAAGCCATGTCCAAGCTGGAATCAATGAACATGCTGCACCTTGTACAATCTGAATGGCAGTGAGCTATGCACATGAGGGACCTGAACCCCAGCACTGACATACATAGGACAAGCTGTACTGCATTATCCATAACACAGAAGCCACCCCCATGCATGAGTAAACTACCAGTACAGGTTATCCATAGAGTCACTCGTTGATTCTCCTCAACAGGAATCTTAATGAGTGGATGAGAGATGGTAGGTTTACCCTGGGTATCAATGTTATGTCACAGGTAGACAGAGGCACAGTATACTAAACAAGATATATGTCATGGCAAACTACACTTACAATGTGTCGAAGGACAAACACACTCTCTGACTAGCATTAGAAATGGCCTAGAGCACATCGGTAGTGTTTGCCAATGTACACCTATGTTGTGGAATACACTACTGATGTTGGATGAGGCTGTTGTAAGTAGTTCATATCTGAACATAATGCAACATGGTCAGATAGGTTCATAGGTTTATACTAGGCTATCTGCCCTAAGGCAGTTATAAGCCTAGCCCAGAGTTTTGTGGCGTACGCCACCCCTTATATGGAAACAATACTGTGCCCATTAGTTTGTCGTGCCTCTGTCCAGCAGTGACACAGAGACGATCCCCGGGGTAAACCTATGATCTCCCATCCACAGGTCAAGATTCCCCTCGAACAGAGCCAGTGAGGTGCTCTGCCTCACATGGACCGGGATTGTATTCCACAGCATAGGGAGTCTCTGAGTGATAAATCTATCCCTCCAATATGTCCTACTTATATCCCTGCTAAGGTTTAAGTCACTTGCCCTAGTGGTTCTGGTGGACTTGGCGGTTTTGAGGTGGAGCATGTCCATTACTTCCTGGTTGGACATGGCCTTGCATGTCAGGCACATGTCACCTCTGAGCAGACGGTATGTGACTGAATAGAGCTGGAGTGTCTGCAATCTGGCAGCATATGACAGATGTTGGAGTCCCTTTATCCTTTTGGTGGGGGACTTTTGGGGTCTCTCCAATTGCTGCAGATGTCGGGTGAGATACATCCAGAATGGGGCATTGTACTTGATCATTGGTCTGATAAGTGAAGAGTACAGGGGAACAATGACCTCACTAGATCTGGATGTGAATCCCTTCCTGATCAGGTGGGCAATGTAGAAGGTCTTTCTAGCCACGTTAGCAACGTGAGTGTCAGAAGAAAGGCCACTGTCAACCTGGGTCCCCAGGTCCATGATAACCTCCTCTGTGCTTAGAGGATTGCCACCTATATGGTAGCTTGGGGTTACCTTGCTTTTCCCGAAGGGTATGACTATACATGTTTTGGCATTTAACGTCAGGCCATGGCTCTGGCACCAGCTATCAGTTTCCATGAGTCCCTTCTGAATGATATCCGTGTCTGATGCACTGTCCACTATGGCGCCCAGTTTGCAGTCATCTGCAAACTTTGTCAGCCAAAGTCCTCCCATGTTGGCCTGCACTTCTGAGAAGTAGATGACGAACAATAGGGGGCCAAGGACTGAGCCCTGTGGGACACCACTTGTGACCGGCTTGGAGTCTGACATAGCGCCAGCAACTCTAACCCTGTGGGTCCTGTCCTTAAGCCAGTTTGCAACCCATCTTGTGACATATGGGTTTACATTTAGGTTGGTAGGTTTTTCTACAATACCCGAGTTGGGTATTGTGTCGAAAGCCTTTGCAAGGTCAAGGTAGGCTGTATGGACTGCCCTTCCCTCATCAATGGCCTCAGTGACTGTTTTGAAGAAGTCGACCAAGTTCAAAAGGCATGATCTGCCCTTGACCAAGCCAAACTGGGACGGGTCCAATGTCTGCATGTCCCCTATATCTTTGTTTATGAGCTGCATTATGATCCTCTCCATAGCTTTGCAGACTAGACTTGTTAAGCTTATGGGGTGGTAATTACCAGGGTCCGTACAGGCACCGCCTTTGTGCAGATGTGCACAACTGGACCCTAACCAGGCTGTTGTGCACACTATGGAAATGTAAAGCAGTGATAGGACTAAAGCCCAGGATACTATCCACCACAGTGAAAGTACTGAACCACTACACTATACAGTACTACAGTGTTAGGTCAGTATGAACGGATGTTGACAATTGTATGCAAAGTATCCCATGCAAAACCTGCAGGCACAGTATAATCCCTGTTGTGTTCACACAAAAAGCATTTGGACAGTAACTACACAACATGGCACAGAACACACAACCATAAACTGGAGATATTTGCTGAAGGTCACACTCATCCACAAATGTGATGGGCTGCAGAGTTCAACATATGGAAAGCTCACACTGGGCATGCTCACACACTTTGATAAATGAGACATCTTTCACACAACATGCCATGGGAAGGCTGAACTGGGCATGCTCACACACTTAGTCCAAATGTTCCACTTAGCAACTGTGAAAACACACCAGAGGATGCTCATTCCAATTTCTAAACACTGATGATGTCAGCACCCTATAAGTATATCAGGAGAAAAGAAATCTCCCAGTAATCCGAATAGCACGCTCTGCTAATGCATCCATCTCTAGTGTCATAACATAGTTAGGTAGGGGTTTGAATCCAGCAAGTGGCAAGTGTGTGTGTAAGTGTGTATGAAAGGAACATCCCTTTTGGCAACTGTGAAAACACACCACAGGATGCTCATTCCCATTTCTAAACACTGATGATGTCAGCACCCTATAAGTATATCAGGAGAAAAGAAATCTCCCAGTAATCCGAATAGCACGCTCTGCTAATGCGTCCGTCTCCAGTGTCATAACATAGTTAGGTAGAATCCAGCAAGTGGCAAGTGTGTGTGAAGGGGGGTAAGTGTGTGTGTAAGTGTGTATGAAAGGAACATCCCTTTTGGCAACTGTGAAAACACACCACAGGATGCTTATTCCCCTTTCTAAACACTGATGATGTCAGCACCCTATAAGTATATCAGGAGAAAAGGATTCCCCCAGCAATCCGAACAGCGTGCTCTGCTAATGCATCCGTCTCTAGTGTCATAACATAGGTAGGGGTTTGAATCCAGCAAGTGTGTGTGAAGGGGGTTAAGTGTGTGTGTAAGTGTGTATGAAAGGAACATCCCTTTTGGCAACTGTGAAAACACACCACAGGATGCTCATTCCCCTTTCTAAACACTGATGATGTCAGCACCCTATAAGTTAATCAGGAGAAAAGGATTCCCCCAGCAATCCGAATAGCGCGCTCTGCTAATACGTCCGTCTTTAGTGTCATAACATAGTTAGGTAGGGGTTTGAATCCAGCAAGTGTGTGTGAAGGGGGGTAAGTGTGTGTGTAAGTGTGTATGAAAGGAACATGCCTTTTGGCAACTGTGAAAACACACCACAGGATGCTCATTCCCCTTTCTAAACACTGATGATGTCAGCACCCTATAAGTATATCAGGAGAAAAGGATTCCCCCAGCAATCTGAATAGCGCGCTCTGCTAATGCGTCCTTCTCTAGTGTCATAACATAGGTAGGGGTTTGAATCCAGCAAGTGTGTATGAAGGGGGTTAAGTGTGTATGAAAGGAACATCCCTTTTGGCAACTGTGAAAACACACCACAGGATGCTCATTCCCCTTTCTAAACACTGATGATGTCAGCACCCTATAATTATATCAGGGGAAAAGAAATCTCCCAGTAATGCGAATAGCGCGCTCTGCTAATGCGTCCGTCTCTAGTGTCATAACATAGTTAGGTAGGGGTTTGAATCCAGCAAGTGTCAAGTGTGTATGAAGGGGGGTAAGTGTGTATGAAAGGAACATCCCTTTTGGCAACTGTGAAAACACACCACAGGATGCCCATTCCCCTTTCTAAACACCGATGATGTCAGCACCCTATAAGTATATCAGGGGAAAAGAAATCTCCCAGTAATGCAAATAGCGCGCTCTGCTAATGCGTCCGTCTCTGGTGTCATAACATAGTTAGGTAGGGGTTTGAATCCAGCAAGTGGCAAGTGTGTGTGAAGGGGGGTAAGTGTGTATGAAAGAAACATCCCTTTTGGCAACTGGGAAAACACACTACAGGATGCACATACCCCTTTCTAACCAATATCACAATTATTTATGGCTTTTGATTCCAGACATGTCATGTGTGTTTTGCCCACACAGAATGCCCATGTGTGCGGGTTGTTTCTCACAATAATGCATGACATCGATTAAACCAGTTATGGCAATGCACACATGATGTATGTGTGTGCCAAATACACATATGTACCTGTGACCTTCAATAGTTACCATGTCTGATGCCTGCCACATGTGAATACATGGTATTTGCACAGGGTAACATTATGACTGTGGTCTTCAGTGCAGGTGCTGCATGTGGGATGTGTATATACAGTGTGAGATGTAGATGCTATCAACCTAGTAGTGAGGGATACACACCTGGTCTGGGGCATATAGTCTACATGTTGTTGATGAACAGGTGCTGCATGTTTTCACCTGTTGTGGGAGTGGTAAGACGTTGTTCCATAGCAAGGCAGTGACCGCATGCTAAGAACCATTCAGCTAGGGTGTTGTAGCTACAGTAATTCATTAGCATTCAGTAATTTGTCAGCATTCCTGGTGAGGGTCTGATGCCAACCAAGGTCAGGGTTCTACCATGTTCCCTATCATGTATCCCAGTGAGGGACATCACACATCAGCTGTAGTGGCATGGACAATGACTGAGTCATATGTGTCCATGCATCTGACTGACCTGTATGCTTGTGTTATGTTTTGGACCATAGTGCCCCATGAGCATATCACTGTGACCTTCACCTTGTCCAGCCTGGTGAGCATGACCTCACTGTACTGGACAATAAAAGTACCTAACACAACCGCAGCAGTAGTGTTGTAGTGCAGACTGTGCTTGTTTGGCGCACAGGATTTGTGTGCTATGTGTTATGCGTGCTGTGTTCAGGCCTAACGTATGCCTGTGTGCCAGCTGCAGAGGTGTCTGCCACTCAGGCAGGATGCTATCCTTAGGCTCCACGAATGGCCCGGTGTGTTTCTGTGCTTGTATTGCTGTCAGTGTAGGTCCACATCAGACTGGTATTGCAGTCACTGTAGTATTTCATGCCATCTGACAGGTTATGCCAGTACTTGGTTCAGAGTGCTTAGTCCACAGTTTGGCCATGTGTTTCCATCTCATACATGTGTTGTACATCCATGGGTAGGGGATAGGGTTGACTGTGTACATGTGGCAGCTGTGACATTACTACATGGCTCACATATTCCACAACTGTACCATAGAGGTGACTGACAACTGACCTTTGCACATGCTACCATAGTATTGAGATTGCATTGGTGATTAACAGGACATAGTGCCAATGGTGAACAAGATACATAGGTCCATAGGTTCATACAAGGATATCTGCCCTAGGGCATTTATACACCTAGCCAGAATGTGTGTGGCTTTCACCATGCATTGTAAATCTATCTTGCTATGCCCTTTTCCAAGGTTAGTATACCGTGCCTCTGTCTAACAGTGACACATAAGTGATACCCAGGGTAAACCTACAATGTCACATCCAGTCATTAATATCCCTCTGGAAGATAGTCACTGAGTGACTCTGCCTATCCTCTATTGGGATAATATTCCAGAATGAAGGGAGCCTCTGAGTTATGAATGTGTCCCACCAACATGTCCTATGTATATCACTCCTGAGGTTCAAGTCTTTCCAGCGTGTAGCCTGATGGGATCTGGATATTCTGAGGTGCAGCATGGCCATTAAGCCAGGGTTTGACATGGCTTTATATGTCAGGCACAGATTGCCTATGAAGAGGCAGTATGCCACTGAGTAGAGCTGCTGTTTCTTTAACCAGTCAGTATGTGGCATCTGTTTGAGCCCTTTGATCCTCTTGTTGAGGTACGTATGTGGTCTTTCCAGTTGCTGCAGGTGTCTGGTAAGGTGCATGCCGACAGGGGCATTGTAGTCAATTATGGGCATGATGAGGGATGAGTAAAGCGGCACAATGTCCTCCCCTGATCTACATGTGAATCCCTTCATGATGATGTGGCCCATATAAAATGTTTTCCTAACCACTTTGGCCATGTTGTTGTCAAATGAGAGAATGCTATCAACCTGTGTACCCCAAGGTCCATAATTCCTTCGTCTGCACTTAATGGATTAACACATATGTGGTACTTTGTGGTCACTTTGTTTTTGACAAAGGGGATGACTACACACTTTTTGGCAATCAGCTTGAGGCCATGGCTGTGGCACAAGTCGTGTGTTTCCAATAGGCCCTTTTGGAGGATGCGTGTGTTAGCTGGAGAGTTGATTATGGCATCCGGTTTGCAGTTATCTGCGACTTGCTCAGCCACAGTACTTCCATGTTGGCCTGTACCTCTGATAAATATATACTGAACATGACAGATCCCAGGGCTGAGCCTTGTGGGACACCACTTGTAACTGGTTTTGAGGCTGACATGGCTCCAGCAATTCTAACCATGTGTGTTCTGCCCTTGAGCCACTGTGCAATATCTGTAGTGGCATAGGGGTTAATATGTACACTGGTGAGCTTCCCTAGAATGCACAAGTGGGGTATTGTATCAAAGGCTTATGCAAGGTCCAGGTAGGCTGTGTAGACCACCTTCCCCTTGACAGTGGCCTTGGTGACTGTTTCAAAGAAATCAAACAGGTTTGAGAGGCAGGATCTGACATTAACAAAGCCAAACTGTGTATGGTGACATGTCTGTAGGTCCCCAATATCTATATTTATGAGGTTCATGATGATCCGTGCCATAGCTTTGCAGACCAAGCTATTCAGACGTATGGGGCGAATAGTGTCCAGGATCCGTTAAGGCACCACCTGAATGTAGAGGGACCACTGTTGCTGTACGCCACTCTTTGGCCACATATTGTGTAGTAAGGCTGGGATTGAACAGTAGTGTTATGTCTAGGTGTAGCTCTTCTTGGGGTTCATGTAGGACACAGCCTGGGACACTGTCTGGTCCCATTGATGTAGTGTTTATTGCTTTGGAGAGGGCAGCTCTTACCTGAGCATCTGAGATGTAAGGGGGGGCAGCACTTTGCTGGGAGAAATATTTGCCCTTTTGGTGTGGAGGGGGGGAGAAGGTAGCAGTGAACCTGTCCACTAGGACGATGGCAATGTCTGTGTGTTTGGTATTTCGTGTGACATCTTGGACTACCTCTGAGCATATCTGGGTATTACCACCCAGGTTCCTAACATAACTACAGAAAGCCTTGTGATTATCCTCAGTGTCTTGTGGAATCTTCTCTCAAAGATGGCCTTAGACAATCTTATGAGTGCCTGTAGTTGTCTTCTAATACTCATCAGTGATGCCTTCACATTTTGGGAGTTTGTTGTATCATGTAGTAGCTTCATCCTTCTATTGTATAGTTTGTTTATGGCTGGTGTCCAGCACACAGGACGTCTGCCTTTGGAGGATTGGGTCTTGCTTTCATTTGGGATTGCATGATCCTTGCATTCCTGAATGTGTCCATAGAATGCCTTTATACAGGTATCTGCAGTCTGGTCCATATTTTCAACAGGCCTGGGGGCTTTGAAGGTTTCCACATCATTTATGAGGAGTGTGAACATGCTTGACATGAGCTGTTGACTGACGTCCCACCCTCCAGACTGAGCAAGGTGAGGGTCACATTTAGCTACCTGTCGGGTGATAGAATGTGCCACATAACACAAGCACTCAGGTCACTCCACAGCAAGTACAAGTATGAGGCAGTCATTGTCCATGCTGGTGTGAACAACCTGAGACGTACCTCCCTGGACCACATGGAAAGAGACACAGAGGAGCTCTTACAGCACCCTCTCAAACTCAGGAATTCCACACAGCCTTCATGATGACACAGGAGAGTATAGATTTCTCTGCAAACAACATCACATTGGGTGACGTCAACTACCCAAACATAGACTGTGAACATTACTCAAGCCACAATACCCAAGCTCTAGGGTTCCCATAGTTCAGAAACTCTTTAGCTATGGAACAGGTAGTCAACATTCCCACAAGAGGGGCAAATATACTAGACCTGATCATCACAACCATGAGTACAAAATGCTCACCACTTGAAGTATATCCCTCATTGTTGCAATCGAACCATATACTAATCACACTGGAGTACTGGATCCCCCACATATGCAAACCTCAAACACATCGATGTGTGTGTGGGAAATGCCCCTATTAGCAACTGTGACAGTACACTACAGGATGCAGATTCCCTTTTGAAACACTGATGATGTCAGCACTCTATAACTATATTACCTGAATTAAAGTTCTCCAGTAATTCGTATAGCGCGCTCTGCTAATGCGTCTTTCTCCAGTGTCATAACATAGTTAGGTAGGGGTTTGAATCCTGCAAAGGGAATGTATGTGTGTTAATATGAGTGGGGTTTGTGTGTGTGCATAATGCTGTGAGGGAAAAGTGCCTTTTGCCAACTGGGAGAACACACTACAGGATGCACATCCCTCTTCCTAAAGACATATGATGTCAGCATCCTCTAAGTACAGCATTAGAAAGGATTTCTCCCACTAATGCAAATAGCACACTCTGCTAATGTGTCTGTCTCTAGTGTCATAACACAGTTAGGTAGGGGTTTGAATCTTGCAAATGGAAAGTATGTGTTTTAGTGTGGGTGGGGTTAGTGTGTGTGCACAATGCTGGGGGTGGGATGTGGCTTTTGCCAAATGGGGCTATGCACTGCAGGGTGCACATTTCCCTTAAACAGTGATGTTGACAGCACCCTATACAAACAAAACAACAAAAGAGAAGGTGTTGGTACCAATAACGCATGTAAGGTAACACTTCTTCAAGTAATGTCCACAAAAGCAGTAGGATAAACGAACAATCCTTTTACCCTATACAAACAACATGACAACAGACAACTGGCAGTACTCAGTATAGTGCTACATGCTACTGTAACACACACATGTACCAGGATATACCTAGATAGTGTTTTGAAGCCTGAATGTGGCAAGTGTGTGGATGTGGGATGTTTCTGTGTGTGCATTTCCGTATGGAAAACATGTTTGATGTGGCAATCAGGGTACCACAGTACCTGATGCACATTACACTTTTAAACTAATGAGGTTGCCTGCACCCTGTGAGTACAGGTAGAGAGGAGGAAATCGGTAGTAATCCACATAGTGCACTTTTCAAATGTGTACCTGTCATGTATCGACAGCTACTCATGTAGGGTAATATATAATGGGAATGGCAGGTGAGTGTGTGCATGTGTGGGGGTAGCAGGGTGTGTGTAAATGCATGTGTGACAGAACAGATACATATAGCTGAATCTACATACAGCACATGATGCACATTCCCATAGTCAATGGTAGCATGTGATGGTGTGCAGCTGGTACACTTTTGGTAAGTAGTATGGGTGCAGATAACAATTCAGGACATTCATACAGTTACTGCAGCAGGAATGCTGGGATATACACACAATCATAGTGGAACAGTGAACAGTTACCAACATGTTACTACTAATACACATCTATGTAGTCACCCTGTGCATCAGCAACGTGTTTACCTTTTCCTGCACTGATGTTGTAGTATGCAGGAGGTGGCACAGTGTCATCATATGCACAGGGTGTGGGTTAGGTATGCCCAAGCCAGCCACTGGTACCACCAATTGACATGTGTGTGTATGTGTGTTTGTGAGGGGCAGCAGTACAGGGTGGACCAGTGTTGGTGCAGTGTGTGTGTGTGTGTGTATGCCCTAGGTGTTACATTTCTGCATGTGTGTAAGCACGCACACAGTCCCACATAATGGCTGCCATGTACAGGGTTTTGTGGACAGCCACAGACTGCACCTGTCAGGTCATCCAGATCAGAGTCTGTGGGCATGGACACGGTACCTGTGCCTGGCAGGGGTGCTACGGACCGTATCTGGTACTAACCCAGACTGGGTACTGTCATCGGAAGCGGGGGGTGTGTTGACTGGACACAGTTCCCTGTTGGGACTGTCCAGAGCCACGTGCACGTGGTCTCCTGGGGCGTCCTGATGACAGCACAGACCCAGCATTGCTGGGGCTGGGGCTGGTGCTGGCACTTGAGGTGCGTGAGTGGGCCTGTTGTTGTCTGCGGCCCCTGCCAGCTGGTGCTGTTGCCGGCATACGGCCACATCGACGTCGCAAACGCACACCATCGCCCTGGCCCATGGACATCTGGTTGTGGAGCAGCTGTTGTATGCCCCCACAACGTCTGTCAACGACATCTGTGAAGGTACGAATAGCATTCGCAATGTCACGCATGCCGTCTGTCATGGCTGTGCGACATGCTCTCAGCTCCCTCAGACCCTGTCTGGTGTACCTTTCCATACACGCCTGTGCCTGCATAACAGTCCGAAACATAGTGGAGGTTGACATACCTCCTTGGGCACGTCGGCCAGAGGCAGTACGGCCATGGATGCCCCCACGAGAACCCATGGGCGACTGTCTGCATGGTACCATTGGAGGACCCTGCTCATGGCTGCTTTGTGGGGATGCATGTACCACAGGTACCACATTACCCTGATCTCTGCCCAATGCATACTCTCCATCACCTAGGGACAATGGTGACAAAGGATGTAACGGCAGGATGACTGTGTGCATTAAAGGGGTTGACAGCTGTGTACTGTCAATTGGCTGACCAATGGCGGACCCAGACACACCTTCCTGCACCATTATAGACATTTCATCATCATCAGTACCTGGGGCACAAGATTCAGGTTCCCTGCTGCAGGTCACCAGAGCAGCACCAGAACCTACGGGAGGAAAACAGGGAACACAGATTACAGTCTCAACCCATATTTGACAGTGATGCACTTCAATACTAATGCACACATTCAGAAATGGACACATGCACTCATGGACACACACACACATGGGCACAGGCACACATGCACACCCCACAGTACACACACACATCAGTACTGAGTTACACTACTCTTACTAGTATTATAGATTGTTTTTCAGGTAATGTTAAACACACTCACCAGCATGTATGGCCTGCCTCGTTGCTAGATGGGAGGGACCTGGAAATATGAAGACAGTAATGTCAGTGGGCACGTGTGCCATTTGTTTTGCATATGATACAGTACAGTAGTACACTAGTTCCCTTATACACATCAGCTGCTCATAATGTCAGTATCACACATGCACAATTACATATCATGCTGACAGATATATACCACGTGCACACCTTATGCATGCATGAAGTAACAGTGTACAGAACAGTCATATGTACATACAAGGAGTTAACTCTAATCTCACCCTTACCTCTCTTCAAACAACAAATCAAACTGTACTTCCAAAACCACTGGCTTTGTTCTTGTAGTACTCCAGGCTAACTTTCCTCTCCCCACCCTCTCTTTACCTTTAACCCCTCATTGTGCGTAAAAACTAGCTTCTACCCTGTGTCTTTTCCCTTGCTGTCCTTCTATGCTCGGACCTACTTCTCCCATCTCCTCTTGACTGTCTTCCTTCTTTTCCTCTCTTCTCTTCTTGACTCTTGCCTCTTCCCTATTATTTTATCTTTCATACTCCTTCTACTTCTCTACCCTTCTGAGCTTTAACTGTTATCTATATGGCTTTTGCCTTATTGCATAACCTTTATGTTTTAGGTAAAATTGCTTTGAAACCGACAGAACATTGTGTATGAGTTTAAACTGTTTGAGTTCCTTAAATGTATGTTGATTTTATTAACAAGTTGATTTACATTTCTATTATTTTGTATGTCTTTATTAACAACTTGTCTGTCTGCCTTTATTATGTTATGTGTGGAGCTTTTCTCCCCGGGCCTCCACTGAAAATGGACATATATCCAGCTAGACTAGCCTGGTCAACAAATGCGAAATAAATAACAAAATATAAATAAATATGGCATCTTACCTGCACGCTCGGTGTCTTGCTGCTGTGTAGATCCAACCTCCATCATGATGCACATCTGATGCTGTTTTTGTTCTGGGGCTGGATCCACAACACTTAGCAGTAGCCCCTCCTGTCTGGTGAGGGGGGGGTGTGGCCACCCCCCCACCTGTGGCAACCTGTTGCCTGCGGATATCTGCAGCACGCTGGCGGACATTTCTAATCAAATCACTGCAGTGATGTTTCACCTGCTCATATGTCCTATCATGCATGCCAACATCATTTATCCTGCTGACAAGGTTTTGCCACAGTGCAGACCTCTCCTGCTGATTCTGGGTGGTGCGTGAAAACAGGATGTCATAGTCACGCACCAGGCTCTGGTGGATCACTTCATCCTCTGCAGCAGAGTAGGCAGGGTTCCTTTTCGGAGCCATATTCCCCTGGAAAGGAACACAAACAGGTTATCAGCAGAGTATGTCAGCAATATATGGTACACATTCTATACAGGGAGTATTAAATTGTACTTATTACTGCTTGGTTGTAACTTGATTAAAGTGTAGCTATCATTCTAAGTCTTTTGGATTAAGCACTTGGCCTTCAGACCAGTTGTTTTACATTAGGGAGGTTTGTGGCAAGCACTGTGGTGGCAGGACACATAGCTTTCATTCTTCTAAGTTGGGAACTGCTGATTGAGAGCCCAGTGTCCAAGTGTATTAGTTCTGGTATAAGCAGTTGGCCTTCAGGCCAGTTATTTAACATTAACAAGGTTTGTGGTCTGCACTCTTGTGTGAGAATAGGCTGTACTCTGCCATTCATAGCTGGGAACTTCTGGTTTCAGGTTTATAGTGCCTGCATATTTGAACTGTATCTTACTGACATTGGTACACCTTGTTTGCTGTAGCATACACTACATCCAAGCCTCCTGAATCTAGCTTTGTGTATATGCTTGTTATTTGTTAGCTTGTTATATCACTGGTACGCTACTTCCACATAATACACAGCTTCTCAGCACTTCTGTGAATCACTACTGATATCTGCATTGCTTACTGTACATATTTCCTTGTTACACTTGACAGCAAGTGACTGCTTGTCGTTTTTGCATTCACTTAATTGTAACACATTGCACTTATGTTACCTGGCACTTGCTCACTGAAGCTATTATATCAGTCAGCAGTAGTGATATCAGTACACCCTCACTCCCCACTGGACCTTGTTTTCAATTATTACGGAATTCACAATAGTATTCTAGCATGTCCAAAGGTCAGTTGTCAATCTCCTCTCCAGTCCAGCTGGTGAGTGTGGTAATCCAGAGGCAATGTTATAACAGCCGCATGTACACAGACAACCCCCTCCTCCTAACAACAAATTCAAACACATGTGAGTGATGCAACCATATACCAAACTGGAGGATAGGCTCTCTCTACTCAATACTGCCATAACCAGTCAGGTGGAGAAGGAAACCACACTCACTACAATTCCAGTCTCACATAGACCTACCACGACAGCAAAGCAAACACATAATCACACAAAACATACTCGGAGGCTCAGAATAAAGATCTGCCTAAGCAGCAGAGACCACCAAAGCAGACACCCAAGCAACCACTACCACAAAAACAAACACGTGCAACACACATCTCACAAAGCCAATGTGCTGAACACTCACAGCCCTTAACAGTAAACAACACACCTCATACACTTGTAATAGGTGCCTCTATCATCAGGCACACTGACATCACGTTCACCAGGCTTAACGAGGAGAGGGTCACAGTGTGCAGCCTGTCGGGCATTACGACCCGCCACATAACACAAACACTCAAGTAACTCCAAGGCAAGTACAAGTATGACTCACACATTGTCCATGCTGGTGTGAATGACCTGACACATACCTCCCTGGACTACATGACATGAGACAGAAAGGAGCTCTCTGAGCATGTAGCCTAAGACAGTATGACCCTGACCTTGAGTAGCATCTTACCCTCACCAAGAATGATGCCACAATATCAAGGCAAGATGATCACTTTCAACAATTGACTGAAGTACTGGTGTCATTCACAGGTGAGCCAATGCCTGTCATCTTGGGGTGATATGCTGTACAAGCCACGATGCTTTGCTAGGGACAGCTTGCACCTGTCACCCCTGGGCTTTTGGATTTTGGCAGAGGCTCTTGCTACACCCATAGTGCCTTTATTAGGCAAGGCTCATAAGGCAAACCCACATCCATACGTATCACAAAGGATGAGGAACTAAGAGTAATGCTACTCAACACCAGAAGTCTAGACCTCAAGATACACGCACTCAAAACTCTACTTAGCATTATGGACATCGATATCTGTGCAGTAACAGAAACCTGTTTCAGGTTTCCCAGGAGCACACCAGCACTACCAAGTTATACCTGTTACCATTCTTGTCGGCCCCAACAACAAAAGGAGGGGGAGTATCAATATTCATCGAAGATTCCCACACCTCCACATTGGTGGCAAAGTACCACATAGGTGTTAAGCCATTGAGTACAGAAGACGTAATTGGGGACCTGGGGAACAAACTTGATAGCAATCTGTCATTTGTCAACCACGTGGCCAAAGTGGATTGAAAGACATGTTATATAGCCCAGCTAATCATGAAGGGATTCACATGTACGGCAGGGGAGGTCATTGTGCCTCTTTACTCATCCATCATCAGGCCTATAATTGAGTACAATGCCCCTTTTGGGATGTACCTAACCAGACACCTACAGCAACTGGAAAACCCCAACAGTACCTCATCAAGAGGATCAAAGGGTTCAAACAGATGCCATATGCTGCCCAGTTAAAGAAAATCCAGCTGGACTCAGTGGCATACTGCCTGTTCAGAGGCAATCTGTGCCTGCCATATACAGCCATGTCCAACCCAGAAGTAATGGACATGCTGCACCTCAGGAAATCAAACTCCCATACAGCCACACGCTCAGGAGACCTGAACCTTAGCACTGACATAAATAGGACATGCTGGAGGGACATATTCCTAACCCAGAGGCTACCTTCACTCTGTAATGAACTCACAGTACAGGTTAGGCAGAGTCCCTCATTGACTCTCTTCCATAGGAATCTGGATGAGTGGATGGAGATAATAGCTGTACCCCGGGTATCACTTCTATGTCACTGTTAGACAGAGGCACAGTATACTAACCTCGGAAAAGGGCATAGCAGCATACATTTTAATTGGGTGGCAAAAGACAAACACATTCTACTAGGCTTATCAGTGCCCTAGGGCAAATAGCCTAGTATGAACCTATGAACCTATGTGTACTGCTATAGTACTTCTGCCATATGTTGCATGTGTGTGTGTTGTGGGGGATGCACAGGTAATGGCCAAATATTTCTGCACAGGCAACACGTCTGAAACACTCTGGGTGTTCATCCCTACATACTGTATGTGTGTTGCCATCCAACCCTGTGATGTGGACACACATTACTCAGCCTGGATATACATATCCCAACAACACCACAAGCACAGTACACTACCTTGCTATGTATGCATGTAATTACACAGTTATTCACTAGTTAGGACTGTATTGCTATCCATGCAGCCCACTGGGCCAGTGGAAGCCACAACACACACTGCTGGCCCCTTTGCAAAAGCTTACCACAGACATACCACATAGTGCATGTAATGTGCACACACATATCTAACCCAGACTGTATGCACACCACTTATTTATCCTGTCCAGTGGACTACAGATACAGGCACATTGTATAACAATAGCAGGAGGCTACTGCAGCGCAGGGTAGATTCACATGAAGGCAAGGCATCTGTGGTCAGCAGTGGTAAGATGCTTCACATTCACCAAATGCACAGATATTGGCAACATTGTTGCAGACAGTTTAGGTGCAGGTATCCCCCCCCCCCATTCTCCTACACAGGTGGAATTAGTTATCACAGATGACTGTCACCTCCCTATCATCTCACATGTCCAGGTGAGGGCCACCCTCAACATTGCAGAACACACAGCATCACTGTTACAAAATGGTATCCCTGGATGTGTGATCGTTCACCCTAGAGGACATAGCACCACATTACAGACTGATATTAAACCCTGGCCATACTACAGGATATGTACCTGAACAGTGCCATACATACACAGTGGTCCCACACCAATGAGGAGGAACCTCTACTGGCCCTGGGAACTACTGCATCATATGCATAACTGGCCTTGTGTTCTAAGCTATGGAAGTTTTAAGTATGGACGACATGTACAGCAATATTACATATGTATATATATCAGGACTATGTACACACAACCTATCTCATGGACATACCTATAGATAGTGAACTATGATACATGTGGAGGTTTCACAGTAAACACAGTATTAACCTGCTACTTTGCATTACCTGTGTTTGTGTCAGCGGTGCTACTTGCTGTTTGCTGCTGCTGCTGCTGGCTGTCTTCATTTCTTTTTTTTTTTCTATCTCTGTCTCTCTCTCTCTCTCTTTCTCTGTCGGTTTTGTGCAATGAATGTATTGCATGTGTGGAGTGTGAGTACTGGATGCTTTTGTAGGTATCTGCATAGGTCCATGTGATGGCCTCTGCACCAATTGTAAGGCAGCATTTGCTAATTGCATGCAGCCAGTTGTGTACTGATTGCATGTCTCACTGTGATTTCAGGACAGTGCTATAAAAGGGTATGTGAGATAGGCATTGCCCTTTCAGATTGTAAGGGCGTGGACCATGCTGGTATGCTGTCGACAGTGTTGTGTGAGTGTGAAGGTTAGTACATCTCTCATGCTTCATGCTGTGTTGTAAATTCAGGTTGCTGCATTTCTCTCACCTGTTCCCTGTAGTGAGTGTGTATGCATACCGACACCTACAACTATATTTCATATGTATTGGTATATATATATATATATATATATATATATGTGTGTACATATACATACTTTCATATATGTACATTAGCTGACATTATTGGGTACAAGCTAACAATTAGCAGGGCTGTTTCTGTTAACACTAAACTAGTATGGAAATCCAGTAATTGGGACAGTAAAAAGTCTGCCTGACATGCTTTGGGTAGTACACATCCTATATTGCCTTTATCTTCATTCCTACTATTACATGTTCTACTTATTTTAGCACTATATTCCTGTATGAGAGTCATGGCTTACTGGTAGGTCATACAGACTAGTGTTACAATGGTCTTGTGGTAGGGCATACTAGTATGCTTATATTTTGCTTTCAAATTGAGTACAGGGCCTATCAATCAAAGTGCTGGAGGCACCTTTAAGCAGTTAAAGGGGTTAGTAGGTCTAACAGGAGTCAGGCTGTGTTGCAGATTCTGGTTGCTGCATTTATCTTCACTGTTTCCTGTAGTGAGTGTGTATGAATACTGACACCTACCATTATATTTCATATGTATTAATATATATATATATATATATATATATATATATATATATATATATATATATATATATATATATATGTGTACATATACATACCTTCATATATGTACATTACCTTACATTATTATGTACAAGCTGACAATTAGCAGGGCTGTTTCCGTGAACACTAAACTAGTATGGGAATCCAGTAATTTAGGCATTAAAAATCTACCTGACATGCTTTGGGTAGTACACATCCTATATTGCCTTTATATTGATTCCTACTATTACATGTTATATTTATTTTAGCACTATGTTCTTGTATGAGTCATGGCTTAGTGGTAGGTCATACAGACTAGTGTTACCAAGGTCCTGGGTTCGAGACTGACAGTAGGAATTTATTTTTCTTTCAAACTGAGTATAGGACCTGTCAATAAAAGTGCTGAAGGCACCTTTACGCAGTTAAAAGGGTTATTAAGTCTCACAGGAGTCAGGCTGTGTTGTAGATTGTGGTTGCTGCATTTATTTTCACTGTTTCCTGTAGTGAGTGTGTGTGTGAATACTGACACCTACCACTATATTTCATATGTATTAATATATATATATATATATATATATATATATATATATATATATATATATGTGTGTGTGTGTGTGTGTGTGTGTGTACATATACTTTCATATATGTACATTACCTTACATTATTATGTACAAGCTAACAATTAGCAGGGCTGTTTCCGTGAACACTAAACTAGTATGGGAATCCAGTAATTCAGGCATTAAAATCTACCTGACATGCTTTGGGTAGTACACATCCTATATTGCCTTTATATTGATTCCTACTATTACATGTTATATATATTTTAGCACTATGTTCTTGTATGAGAGTCATGGCTTAGTGGTAGGTCATACAGACTAGTGTTACCAAGGTCCTGGGTTTGAGACTGACAGTGGGTATTTATTTTTCTTTCGAAATGAGTACAGGACCTGTCAATCAAAAGTGCCAAAGGCACTTTTAAGCATTTAAAACCAGGTCTGCACTCATTTGCGCAGAGCTCATGCATGCGCACTGGCGGTGAGCTCACAAGACACAAGCCAAGACACCCGTGCTATTTTCTTTGAAAGAAAAGAAAAAGGGGTGACAGGAAAGTGGTGAAAAAGGGGTCACAAAGAGGGTAAGACAGTAGGGACACAAGCTTGGAATTTGCAGGAAGGATATAGGTGAGGCCCATAGCTGCCCATGTCTTTCTCAGCAACAGCTGTGCATTTGTATGCAGTTTGGTGTGACATTTGGAATCTTCCACCCCTGAGAGAGGTGTCAGGACAACATTAATACCTGTTGTACAGCCAATTGTAATTAACAGTTTCAATGTCCAGCGGACATGTGTGCAACATGGACAGCTATGTATGGGGCGTAATTTTTTTGTGGGTACAGAGTGCCCTTTTTTTTTTATCAGGTGAGAGTGGTATGTCAGGTGAGGTAGTCAGTATAGCTGGGGAGGTAGGTTGGGTAGGTTAACAGACAAGACAGACAAGACACATACAGGGGCGGTGTATGACACATGTGGGGGGGTTACACAATTGACGGGGACGGTGGTTGGGATATCCAAGGCACATGAGCCCACAGATGGCAACAGTGGAACTGATATCCCCACCCATAGGCAGTTGCCACTGTTCCTTCACAGCCCAGGACGGGGCTGTGCTGGGGGCTGTGCAGGTGGGACAACGGGCATGCCCGTAAGCTGTGCCACCTGGGCCTCAAGCTGGTGTAGGGGCCCAAGAACAGAGTCTTGGATCTCCCTTCGCACCACAGACCGGACACCTTGGAGGGTGAGTGGACGAGCTCCTCCGGCCACGCTTGCAGAGGGGAAACGGGCCCCATCCCCTGCAGCGCTTCCACCCGAAGGTGGCACAGAATCACCGGAGGAGGGTCCAGCCTGGGCACTAGTGCCAGGTGCAGTCGCCAGCTGAGGTGGGTCCGCTGGGACCTGCCTTCCCAAGCGTTCTAGGTTTGTGAGTATGTTATGTTAGTTTGGGTTAGTGGCATACTATTCCATTCAAATTAGTTGTAACAGCATGCATTGGTATTCCCATTAAACAAACACCCAGATATTAACACCATTGAACAACGGGCATATCAATATCACATGCATTATTTGAACGGAAATACACAATCAAACAACATGCAGGGTTGATTAATGGCAACAGGCCATCAGGTTTGCAGGTATGAACAGGGCACATGCAACAACAGACATGCATATATTTTTGAAACAGGACAAATGTCCATGGTTAATGAAATGTTCACATACCAATATTTAGTGAGTTTTTAATTTGCAATTATAGGGTGGGGTGGAGAAAGAAAATGATGACACATTCATAAATTATACATTGATATACATTTGTAATAGAAACACAATTAACTTGTGGGTGATAGTTTCCAAATGATTTTTACTTGACTGTCATGCTAGACCTGTTACAGATACATCACTATCCTAGTTATTTTGAATTTGATCAGATACATCATCCTGCTACACTTTGATGACAGGGCAGGGGACAACTATGGATGTTTAGTATGTCAGACAATCATTCATTCTATCTGCAAATTGCTGACTGTGATCACCATATACAGATTTTGGCCTGAACATTCAAGAGTCAGACACACTGAAATCAGTTTGGGATGTTAAGTTTTAATTCCCACATGCATTTAGTTCTGTAGAACCACACTGAAGCTTATATATTCAGGAGTTATTACTACTTTATTCATTGATACATGACCCTTTCTGTCACTCTCACACATCCTGCAATTTCACAGTTCAGGTTGGTACTTCTAGGCTTTGTTCACATATTAGACCTGTGGTGATTCCAACACTTTCCAGCAGCCTCACTTCTGTCATGATTCAGCATTTCAACGGGGGATATATCTCACATGTGATTACCTCAGATTCTGAAGCTGTACTCTTGAGACTACTGCAGGTTATACTACATTTAATTAATGGTGGGACATCTGTATTACAGCACTATTTACTTCTATCACTTATATTTCCAGTTTCACTTGCATACTGATGAACTTGTTGCAGCCATACCTGCAGACTTTCACTTGTTGCTTGCACATTCTATTACTTTTAATCAATACACTGCAGTGTTCTGCTACATGCTACACTATAATATTTATTTACAAGTACTAGGTGGGGTTACTAACCTGCATGGTGGCGCAGCCGCACCAGCCTGTGGTCATGTGCCCGTCGATTCATAGAGCGGACACCTGCAGCTGTAATACAAAACAAGTAATATTGGGATACACATCTCCATGGTATCAGCTAGTTGAATTCCTTACATACATAAGTAAAATGTAACTTACTCAGTAGTGGGGCGTTGGGCATATCCCGGGCCTCCTGGATCCATTGGGTCAACTGGTCTTGCTTACGTTGCTTCAGGTCCGCATGGTGGTGACGGACCTGCTCACCAGTGCGTGGAATCCCAGTAGCACTAGTAAGATCATGAGCCAACTGGTCCCATGCCTCCGCCCTGTACGCTCCCCATGAGACCTGGCCCTGCATGAGTTGGGCCTCATGATGGTGAACTAGGAGCCAGACCATGTATCTGGACTCAACGTCCCACCGCTGTGCTCGAAAGCAATGTCCCTCCCCTACTCCACTCATTCTGCCTGCAGGTCTATTCTACAATCGTTTATGCTGTGTATTCCCGCCTATGGGGCTTATATATGCCGATTTTCCCGCACATTTCTATGATTGGCCGGTTTAGAATTGTATCTACTTCACAGAAACTGCTTTATCATGCTCCATTTTGGATTACATCCTATATATATGCTATTTCTGCATTTCTAAGTACTGCTGTCATGGCTTAGTGGTTTAGTACCTTGACTCTAGTGCATGGTATCCTGGGTTCGAATCTGACCACTGATTTTTAATTTTTATGACTGTCTAGAAATGACTTCAGGACCTGTCAATCAGACATGCCAGAAGCACTTTTAAGCACTTAAAACCAGGTCTGCGCTCGTTTGTGCGGAGCTCATGCATGCGCACCGGTGGTTAGCTTGTGGGCGCGTTGCGCAAACGGTGTGCGCTGGGTTGCACCTTAATTGGCTAGTAACACACATGTTAAACTAAGCACAGCTAGTTGCACACAGTTTGAGCCTGTTAAACCAGTGCTTAGCTATGGGCAAGTAATTTGCAGTTTGTGAAACACTACTTAGCTACGGGCACTCTGTCTCATTGCAGTTTAGCTATCAGTACATTTCTAACAATTTTTATTATTGTATTACTTGGAAATATATGCTCCATTTCATTCCATTTTACAAAAGGAAATACTTTTACATTTGTACAATACTGTCAGGGGCCTTTTTAGTGCTTATTTACAAAAAAAAAAAGGTTGTTGTGTGGGCTCGAACCTTGCCTGCCTGCTCTCAAGCCGACAACTCTACCGCTATGCTATTACTTCTTGGCTTACTTTGCATATTTAGTTCTTATATCCTTTTCCACTGATTGCTAACTGCAGTCGCGCTTAGTAGCACACCCGTTACACACGCATACAGTAGCAAACATTTACGGGGTTTAAAAAAAATAAAACAGTTTTTATTTTCATTTTATAACATCTGTTCACTCTTTACATTGCTGGTCTGTGGGGGCATGTGTTGTGTAGTGTGTTTATTCACATTTCCATGGCCTTTCTCGTGGCTGTTTACTTTCAGCCATTATAGACTTCCGGGGGCGTGTCCGCTTGCAGGGCTTAGCCAATAGACACGCCCCCTACTGTCTTACACGGACCGTGTAAGAGTTACAATGTGATTCAGCATGCCCCACGCACCTCATGCATATGCATGACATGCTGACATCACACCGTTTAACTGCAGCCTCCGTGTAAGAGTTATAACTCTTACACGGAGGCTTCCTGAATCTGGCCCTTGGTCTTATTAACTTTCAAGTTATTCTTCCTTTCAAAAAGTTCTTTCAAATTAGTACCCCTTTTCCTTATAAAATGAGGGTCTCTAGTAACCACTTGTTTCAGGTCTTCATTTGTACCAAGTATAGGCCAATATTTAAGAATAATAGCCTCTACTTCATGTGAATTGCCTGAAATGTATGAATAAAACTATTCCCAACTTCAGGGCTTACCATCTGTTCATTTTGAGCCAATTTATGTATAGATCCTAATAAAGGTGGATACTTTGATTCCCTATTGTCCAATACTTCCTGAGTCATAGCATCAATCAGTTGGTCAGGATATCCTTTATCAAGAAACAAATTTTTAAGAATACAGGTTTCATTGAGAAAACCTTCAAGGGAACTGGACATCCTTGAGGCTCTAATAAGCTGTCCTTTAATAATGCCCTTTTTTTGATAAAAAGGATGCCCACTGTTAAAATGCAAATATGAATTAGAAAACATGGGCTTCCTAAATATCTTTGAGTGGAACTTAGAATTAGTGTAATCCTTAGTTAAAGTAATGTCTAAATAGTTTAATTCATTTTGATCAATTACATGAGTGAATCTTAAAAAGTTTGTACTAGAATTAATATACTTTATAAAATTTTTGAACTCATCTTCCGTGTTGTTCCATAATAATCAAATGCCATATTCATAGATGAGAAGGTTAAAAAAAATTTATCGTCTATTGGGTACATTTGCAAAGATTCTTGGGTATTTGTGAAAGGGACTGATCATGCTTGGTTTAACCCACAGCTCTTTATGGTGACTATAGATGTTGTTGAATTGTTCTCTAGTATTCCCCATAACACAGGACTTGAATGGTTTGAGGAGGTGTTGACTACAGAATCAGGACTGGATAGTAGGACCAGTAGTTTGGTGGTGGAATTTATGGAGACAGTATTGGATAATAATTTTATTTTCTTTAATGGAGAATTTTATAGACAAAGAAAAGGGGTCGCAATGGGGACCCCTTGTGCCACAGTTTATGCCAATTTGGTACTGTACTATTGGGAACAAAAGCATGTGTTTATCAACCCTTGGATGAATTGTATAAAATATTATAGAAGATACCTGGATGACATTTGTTTATTATGGAACAACACAGAAGATGAGTTCAAAAAATTTTATAAAGTATATTAATTCTAGTACAAACTTTTTAAGATTCACTCATGTAATTGATCAAAATGAATTAAACTATTTAGACATTACTTTAACTAAGGATTACACTAATTCTAAGTTCCACTCAAAGATATTTAGGAAGCCCACGTTTTCTAATTCATATTTGCATTTTAACAGTGGGCATCCTTTTTATCAAAAAAGGGCATTATTAAAGGACAGCTTATTAGAGCCTCAAGGATGTCCAGTTCCCTTGAAGGCTTTCTCAATGAAACCTGTATTCTTAAAAATTTGTTTCTTGATAAAGGATATCCTGACCAACTGATTGATGCTTTGACTCAGGAAGTATTGGACAATAGGGAATCAAAGTATCCACCTTTATTAGGATCTATACATAAATTGGCTCAAAATGAACAGATGGTAAGCCCTGAAGTTGGGAATAGTTTTATTCATACATTTCAGGCAATCCACATGAAGTAGAGGCTATTATTCTTAAATATTGGCCTATACTTGGTACAAATGAAGACCTGAAACAAGTGGTTACTAGAGACCCTCATTTTATAAGGAAAAGGGGTACTAATTTGAAAGAACTTTTTGAAAGGAAGAATAACTTGAAAGTTAATAAGACCAAGTTAGGCACATATAAGTGTGGTAATTGTAAGCAATGCTTTGCGATGTTGGACCAGGGTATGCTCCACCTACCTGATAGGAAGTTCACAGTTAAATCCAGCAAATACTACAACTGTGGTGTAAAGGGAGTTAGTTTACCTGGGTATTTGTATGCATTGCTTAAGTTTTTATGTTGGTAAAACGGAAAGGGCCCCTAAGAAGGAGGGTTTATGAACATTTCTATGACATTTCTAGAGGTAAGGAGAGTAATGCCTTTTTTAAGCATTCCCAAGTTTGTAATAATATGAATTTGAGGTTTATGGTTTTGGAGCAAGTCACCCCAAGAGGTGGGAGTTGGGAGACCCGTTTGGAATACCGAGAGCTTTATTGGCAACTTAGATTGGATTCAACTAGACCCCCAGGACTAAATGACAGCATAAATATTGGGTGTGTTTTGAAATTAAGAAGGGCTAGACTTTGAATGAATTTTGATCTAAGGTTGTTGTAATAAATAAATAGACTTTTTATTTTTATACAGATTTTGTTATACATTTATATTTTTATTAAGGTTAGAATTGTTAGTTTAAAATAATTTTTTACACATTTAATAATGTTCTGCGAACATAATTGACTTTGTAAGTAATGGAGAATGATTTTGAATATTACTGAGAAAAACATGCACATTTTTGAACGAATTTTAATGGGGATTTTAAGTTGATTGGTGATAATTAATTTGTGTTCATGTGACCTGGGAATTTGTTATTTAAGGGTAAAGGGATGGTTTCTACAAGTATTCATTCCTTGAAAAAGCCTGGCAGTGGCCGGGCGAAAGCGCTTGGTTTTACGTGTTGTGTATTAGTTTTGCACTGAAATTAAATATTTTATTTTATTTGACTTTTGGCTCCGGGTCCTGTTGCTCTTGGATTCATCTGTTTTATAAGTAGAGTAGTGCTTTGCAGGCAAGTGAGGACTTCAAGACAAACTTGGTCAAATTCTGGAGTTCTAAATATGCTCTATTGCATCACTAAACTAAATGAGCTGTGCAGAAAAGCAGGTAAACTAAGGCACATAAGTCCTCATTTAAACATCCAAGTGCTCCAGTTAGATACTGTACCTTAAAAGCACATTAGATTTTTAAATGTTGAGTGTCTTTGCCAACCAAATCCACTAAGTCTTAATTGAAAATTGATCATAATAGCTACTTGAAAGTCATAAAGGCCATCCAGTGCCTTGAACAAATTGTATTATTCCAAATAGACATGACTGTCAATGACCAGCTCCTTAGTGGCAGCCAACAAACTTGATTGCCAGGAATAATTGCATGTTTCAATAACTGAGTGGCAACAATGTTAGTGTTGGCTGTAGCTGTAATAGTCTTAATTGCTAAGATACCACCACTAGTGCTTGAATTGCAGATGCAGCCTTCCTTGTCAAGTGACTACTTAACCAACTTTTGGTAAGCATAGCAATAACACACTTCAAAAATGAGTCCAAATATATCCTGCTTAGTTTATTGTACTATCTATTATAGACCTTTAGTAGTCACTGCATCATCAGATGTTCAGTCAATGTAAAATCTACAGTACTTAAAATCCAAAAGCATGGTCTTCAAAAGTATAGCATATGTCCCCTTTCCTGCACATTTCCATAAAATTAAAGGAGCTGTGCTTTTTTCTGTAAGATGTATTACAAAATGTATTTGCATGGAAGTCCTTATGTAAAGAAT
Organism: Protopterus annectens; assembly: GCF_019279795.1. Classification (NCBI taxonomy): domain Eukaryota; kingdom Metazoa; phylum Chordata; order Ceratodontiformes; family Protopteridae; genus Protopterus; species Protopterus annectens. The sequence continues at coordinate 497,685,678 of NC_056739.1, forward strand.
GTCCCTTTTCACACCCCCATGGTGGGGCTTTTTTTAAGCACTAAGCAGATTGGTGCTCAATCTTTTTTGCAAGATAACCATATATTGTCTTAGTATATGACTACTAAGTAAATGAGTATTGCTAGTTTCACAGAAGTAACTATCTACACAGAGGTAGCATCCTTTTGAGCATTTCTTCTTATGGTACAAATCCACCCCACCAGGAGAGCAGGCCAATCTCAGTATGGGATAGAAAACCCTTCTATAGGCAGCCTGTAAATGGTTCATCTCCCAAGGCACTGCTTACACTTATGAAAAGTACTAGATCTTGAGTTGATGTAGGGTGGGAAGGTTGAAGACAAATGAAAAAGCAACAACTCAGATGGAACATTGTAAGTACATAACTTCTTCATCTGAAGTTGTTTTTCATTTGATCTTCAACCTGTGGGACAGAGTCCCCAGCTACATAACTCCTGGGAGGCCTTTATGGAAAGAAATTCTAGAGCACAGCAGAACCAAAGGAGGCCCTGTTCCAGAAAACAATGTCCTCATTTGTAATGAGATATAAAAGTATGGGAATTTGACCAAGTAGCTGCAGAGAAAATATCATTTGGAACTCTAGACCAGAAAGCAGCAGAAGTGGATACTGACCTAGTAGAATGGACTTTGATGGGTACAGGTAAGGAATGGAATAAACCAGTGAAATGCAGCTTGTAAGCCAATTAGCCAGAGTTACTTTGGAAACTGGTTTCCCAAAAATTAGTCTTCGAATATGAAACAAAAAGCTGGTCAGTCTTACTAAAGCGTTTAGTCCTATCCAAATCAAAATGTAAATGCCTATGTACATCTAGCATATCGAGTTTGTATTCCCCTTTGTTTTGGAAATTGGGGAAGAAAACTGACAGAATGATGACCTGGTTAATGTTAGCCTCAGGTGCAAGACTGGGCAGGAAAGAAGGGTTGGTATGCAACATCACTCTATCCTTGTGGAAGATCAAGTAGGATGGCTTAATAGATAATTCTTGAAGTTCAGGCACTCTTTTAGCTGAAGTGATGGCTACTAAAAAAGCAGTTTTCCATGACAAAAGCTTCAAAGCAACCTTAGCTGCCAGGTCAAAGGGAGGTGCAACCAGCGCTTGCAAGACCATGGTAAGGTCCCACTAGGCACAACCAGCGCTTAATGGGAGGGTGAAGAAGAAAGATGCCCTGAAGGAAAGTTTTGCACAACTTGGAAGAGGCCAAAGGTAATAAATATTCTTCAGCGTGAAAGTTCGAGATTGCTGCCAGTTGTACCTTCACGGTAGAAAAACTAGCTCTGTTATGAATAATGGATGTTAAAAAGTCTAAAACAGCAGGAACAGGAGATGTAAAAGGATCCAGGTGATTTTGGTGAGCCCAAATGGAAAATATCTTCCATTTGCTGTTATATAATTTCCTGGTGGAAGCTTTGTGTGCTGCAATAAAATTTTTCTAACTGGGGAAGAAAGCCCAGGATTTCTAGCCATCAATCAAATTGGAGCAACAAAGCAGTCAATTTCAGATTGGATAGATCTGGGTGAGAATGCCCGAAAGGATGGGACAGAAGGTCCAGAATGGGATCCAGAGTCCATAGTGGACAAACTAGGTGAAGCCAAAGGAAAGGAAACCACACCTGTCGAGGCCAAAAGGGATAAATGAGGATTATTGCTCTTCAACACCTGAGCTTTCTGAAGAAATTTGGAAATGAGAGGAAGAGGAGGGTAAGCATAAAGCAGACCGGGAGGCCAAGCAAGGACTAGAGCATCTCTCAGTGACTGCCTCTGCGGAGGGATAAAGGCAAGAAAAGTACACTTTTGTACCTACCATAAATGTAGATGTCCGATAGATATGCAACTGCAGTCATAACATATGGGTTGTCCTGCCTCAGGCAGCCCTCGGTCGGCCGAATTCCAAAGTCTGGGTCCGGCGTTGGCTGGTGTCGCCTCCTCTCCGACGTCACAATGGCTGGAGTATAAAGGTATCGGCCGACGCCATCTTCTTCAGTGTTTCTTGCCCCAGATGTCAGGTGCCCTCTTAGGAAGGCTAAATTTGGTAAATGGATAAAAATAATACCAAACATGCACAACAGTAATAAACAGATACACCATAGGAGATACCCCCAGCTGAAGGGGAAAGGGGTAGGGACCCAAAAAGAAGGATACAGAGGGGTAGGAGGGTGGGAAAATCCGACTGCAGTTGCATATCTATCGGACATCTACATTTATGGTAGGTACAAAACTGTACTATGTCCTTCAAGAATGCAACTGCAGTCATAACATATGGGTTGAATACCATAGCCAAGCTGGGGGTGGATGGAACTATGATAAGGATGGTGTAGCTAAAATCTCCTGCAGGACTGCCGAAGCAAAGCCTGCTCGGGATCTGGAGTATAAGGGCAGGTGGTAGTGCTTGGTAAATGTATGCACGGAGCTCCATGTAGCAGCCTCTAAAATGTCCTTTGTTGCCACTCCTCTTAGGAAAGCTGTGGAAGTGGCTATAGCTCTGGTGGAGTGTGGCCTAATATTGTCTGGCACACCTTTTCCATGAAAAGAATAGCAAAATCTGATGCAATGCCCAGTCCATTTTGAAATTGTTTGGAGATTGCTTTTCCTTGTACTCCAGCAGCATAGGCTACAAACAGCTGGTCAGACTTTCTGGTGGCCTTAGTTCTGTCCAAGTAGTAGCGTAGTTGTCTGTGTATGTCCAAAGTATGCAGTAGTTTTTCCCCCTATTTTGAGGATTGGGGAAGAATGTAGGTAGATGAATAGCTTGATTTAGATACACCCTGGAAATAACTTTTGGCATGAATGTAGGATTGGTTCTTAGAGAGACTCTGTCTTGATGAAAAATGAGGAAGGGGGGCACTTCCATGAGTGCCTGTATCTCCGAAACTCTTCTTGCAGAAGTGACTGCCAATAAGAAGGCCGTCTTCCATGAAAGAAATTGCATTTCTGAGGTTGCTGCTGGCTCAAATGGAGGAAGAGTTAGTTTTTCCAACACGTAGTTGAGGTCCCATGCAGGTACTGTCTGTTTTCTGGGAGGTTTGATATTCTTTATCCCTCTTAGAAACTGTCTTAGCAGAGGATGCGAAAACACTGGAGGGTCACAGTTGTATTTTGCTGTGGCATGAATCTTTATTGAGGAGTATGAGAGTCCAATATGAAATAGTTCTGCCAAGTATTCTAATATCTGAGGTATACTCAGTAATGCTGTGTCCTGAACCCCTTTTGGCATTCCAGATGCTGAATCTCTTCCACTTGGCTGAATAGTTTTTTCTGGTGGAAGGTCTGCGTGCTTCCAGCAAGATCTCTTGAACAGATTTGGAAAGAGAGTTAGGTGTTGAAGTCATGGTAGCCTCCAGGCTGTCAGATGCAATGTTTTCAGGTCTTGATGTACAGTCCTGTAATTGTGTTGCATTAGGAGCAGGGGCCATAGGGTCAGAGGCCATGGTTTGGTCCGAGTTATGGTCAATAGCAATGGGTACCAGTGTTGCCTTGGCCAGTCTGGAGCTATCAAGATGCCTGTTGGTTGTTCTGCTTTGATTTTCAGTATCACCTTGGTCAGCAGATGCAGGAGGGAATGCATAATTTTTATAAAAAATTTTTCCAAACGA
>NC_056739.1:497689787-497787287 GCF_019279795.1 Protopterus annectens
AAAAATGCATTATGTGTACTTTGCATTCAGTTAGAGTTTTTATTGTGTTTACATAATGTTGTCTTTTTTGCTTTCCTGGATACATCATGAACTAGAGTGTGATGTTTGTTTTATTCTAGATAATCCAAGACTTTAAATAAGTTAAATGCATTATGTGTACTTTATGTGTTTCTGCACGCTGCAGTATTTGAAGCGCTTGTTGCTTAGACTGCTTCTTTCTTATATTTGCAACTCAGCTGCATTAGAGTTGCTGTCATCCAAAGGAGTTTATATGCTAGTTGTTTGTTTTAGTCACTATATATAATGTTTTATTAGATGTATTTATTTGGTGCAGATTTTAGTTTAGATATCGAATGTTAGTATATATGTCAGTAGTTTATATGACATTGTATTTTAGGCAATATATTTATTGCTTTTTTAGCCTTGCTTTGAGGCAACTGTTTGCAGCATCTTTCAGCAAAGGCTTTTCATGTGTTAGATCTGAGTTAATGACCTTGCTGTTTCATTGATAATGTATGACCAATGGTTTACGTATCATTAGTTTTTAAATGAGCTGATTTCTCATTTTGTATAAAGTCTGATGAAGCCTACGAGGCGAAAGCGCTAACTACAATAAATTATCATCTTTTACTTGATTGTCTCGTTTACTTGGATACTTGAAAGAGTTTATGACTTGTGTTCCTGAAGAGGACTTTTATTCTTGTGACGTGGTCAGAATTGATAACTGAAACCAGTTGAACTGCCATTAGGTACCCACACTTTTATGACTGTTTTGGTTTATGAACTTTTTTCCTGTGTGGGCACCGTGCTCTGTTTGCTGTGTGTGGCCTTTTTTTGCTTTGATATATATATATATATATATATATATATATATATATATATATATATATATATATATATATATATATATATATATACATACATACATACTTACATGTGTGTATATATACATATATATATGTGTGTGTGTATATGTGTGTGTATATATACATATGTGTATATATATATATATATATATATATATATATATATATATATATATGTGTGTGTATATGTGTGTGTATATGTACATGTGTATATATATATATATATATATATATATATATATATATATATATATATGTGTGTGTATATGTGTGTGTATATATACATGTGTATATATATATATATATATATATATATATATATATATATATATATGTGTGTGTATATATATATGTATATAGAACGCAGTCAGTGATGTATATTTAAAACTGTAGTATAATAAACCTTTACTGCAATATATCCTCAAATGGACTGCCATCTTTTGCTTGTGTATCAAGTCCTTTGGGATAATAGCATTTTCCAGGTAGAAGAGGAACATATTTGGCATCAGATTTACGAGCTAAAGATACATACTGCAACTTAACATGTGGTATATACCTGGTTCCATGACTACCCCCACCCTGGAGAAAGACATGTAGTAGTAGCAGTGGTCTCCACAATTTAATAGCTCTTAACTAATCAAAGCTGCATCCTTTATACAATTTCTACAACTGTAAGACAGACTCTTATAATGTAGCAGTACAAGTCATCTTCTGCACTTACCTAGCACATACGCTGCAACAAGTTTCTGGATAACTGTGACATGAAGGTACTTGGGAACCAAGGTGCTGCTGTCCCCCTGAAGGGGCAGCATTAAGACAGTAATGCATATCAGTGCCACCAGCAGGATAAGAACAAGAGGTGGGGTAGCGTACCCTGCAAAGTAAAGCAAGAGCTGATATCAGCGGCAGGGAAATACAGCTGTCCAGTATGTAAACCTGAATAGTTTTACATAAAGTAAATTTCTGTTTCCACAACAAATACCAAACCAAATAAACTGTGCTAACTCTTCAATGATAGCATCCAAGAAAGCATACCTAGTTTTTACTGCAATATCCTAACATGGACTGCTCTACTTAGGACCTTCTAAGGCCCACGTTTATTAACTAAATTTATATCGCACATTTAACTTGCCCTACATTTCAATAATGTTCTACCTATAAAAACACTAAAGGCAAGGAATGTACTGCAGTTCAGATTTAACTATGCCTGGGACAGTTTTCCAACTGGCACAAAATATTCAGATACCATATGACAGACAAATGCAAACCACTCAACCTTCAGATTCTTGGGTAAAGCACTCCAGCCAAACTGCCAGACACCTTATCACTAACTTGCTGCTTTTCACTTATGCCAACATTTAGTGGATATACTTCTCACTTAGTATTTAAGAATAATGCAGCTGCCGATACAAATCTTTTTACCAATTACCTCACGTTACTGCAGTGTCTCCTTATTTACAATGCATGTACATTTTCAGCTAACCTTTACTTTTCTGTACTGCTCCAGCTATTGACTTAACTGACCTTCCAATCTCCTGAATCACTGAGAACAAATATTAAGTATAGAGCGACAGTTCCTTTAATATTTTCTCCAATATTTGAATCTTTCAACCTTAAGCCTCCACTGAAATGTCTTGCATTATCTAATCAAGCTTTTGACCACCAAATAGAAAAGGTATTGACAGCACAAAGTGCGTTAACTGTCATAAGGCAGTAAAGTCGACAAATGTATACTTAAAATTCCAGAGAAAGTTTGAGAAACGCCATCTGTGCATTCGAGAGAAAACTACTGGGGAATACCTAGCACTTAGAAATCCTAATGCTAAACCCAAGCAGCACAGGAATTAATGTAATCAAGCCACCAATAAAGTTATACAGCTGCCAACTGCTGTAAATACTTTCACATTCTTCCTTCAATACCACCTTTTCCAGGGAGCTCACAGGTAACCAGCAACCCATTCTAATACCCCATGGGTGCAAGGCAGATTACAGAACTATATTCAGGACAGTTTCCTTTCATAAGACTCAAAGGGCATGTATACCTATAGGCAATTTGAATGATCACCTATGTATCACATAGTGCTCTGACATCAAAGTGAAACACCAAAAAAAAAAAAATCACATGCAAATGAGCAGGATATTTAAACTGCCCACAGATGGCAGCATAGACAATACCTCAACTGCAAAACCAAAAACTGAAGTACTGCTGACTACCACTATTGTGCAGCTTAAGACTTGGGATGCTATTTGTAAAACATGCACCATAAAGGACTAGTAGGCAATAAAGTTGTGCAGAGCCCTACTATTAGCCCTAAAACATGATACAAAATGGGGCAAGACTACACATTTCTTATCCAGCTGTACAGCCACACTACTGTGCATGCAGTATAAATACACGCAAGTATGTCTCCCCTGATCACAAAATTCATATACCCCAAGTAGTGGTTAGCCTATGGGACTCCAGCCTTACAATCCACTGGCGGTGCTCTTAGCCAGAGTAGGAATCCCCCTTCCTGTTACTGTCTTAACAGCTCAACTTGTATGTCTGAGCAACTTTTCAGCACGGTTATAGAAAAAATCCTTTTCCTGCTAGTAACAGTAACTACCTCGTGGTGCAAGAAAACCTGCTACCACACTTGTCCAACCTCTCTTCACAGATTCTGGCAAGTTCCCACCAAACAACTATCACAGGGACACATCCACTTACAGCTATTGTCATTACCATAATATGCCATCATGCCTAATGCCTATGAAGACTCAAAACCCTAACATAGTACAGCAAGAAAAAACCCATGTTGTATGGTACACATCTTTTCCCTTTACTGCTATGATGTCATAGAAGTGCAGCAGACATATGAATTTTAATGGCATTGGGGATGAACTGAGCAGAAGAGGATTTAGTATGCTACATGCCCCTGTGCACAACTGATTAAGAGGCGATTTGTATACTGCATGTCAGCACACTGAGCCAGTCTATGAAATAGAATCCTGATCACACTGAACATTTTTGCAAGCTGCTTCTGTGCCTCTGCCCACCACTTATGAATGACAGGTCCCAAAAATAATTTAGTGGGAGCGGTTTTACAGGGTTATATACCATTGGTGCAGGACGATCAGAAGACTGGTTTCCATTTTCACGGCAGGTAACTGGGTTTTCCACTACTGACACTGCAGTACTGCACTTTAATTCCAGTTTGAAGGACCACACTAGGTTCCATTTCCTTTTGTTGTGGTAGTGCACAAGGCTGTGAAAGATCACACGGCACTTGATTTCCTGGTACCCTGGCTAAATTCTCTCCAGCCAGTACAAGTACAACCTCAGATCTCCTTAGGGGGAATCACTGGTCTCTTTCACTGCCTTGTCTTAAAATTAGTTGATTTCTTTATGATGTGGTGTGCATACAAAGTGCACTGCAGATTGGTTAAGACTTTGGTTGCATACTGGCCTTTTTTTGGAAGTACAGCACTGGCTCTCGATTTCAGTGTAGCAGCAGAGGCACAGACACTTTATTGTGGCTCAGCAAAATTAACACATCCTAAATACTTCCACATTTAGAGCACAGCATTTTCCATAGTCACTCAGACCTTCTCCATATTCTACTATCTTTCTCAGCACAATTTCAGCAGTCTGTTATGTATCAAACCCGGAGTGACAAGGCAGTAAAGACTGTAAAGGACTAGTTCCTCACACCCCTTGTCCAGCATTAGCATTCTGAATTCTAAATTTAAATTTATATCCTTTAGTGGACGGACAGCTGACCTATTAATGCTGTGCATCATCTCTGGCATTTAGGTTTGTCTGTCTGAAAAACACCAAACTGGCACCTGCTGTTCTCAATACTGCCCTTCAATAGCAGTGAAGGTTTTTTTTAGCAAATGGGCCGATTTATCATTTGTCTGCAAAGTCATCCCCAGAAAAACAGCCAGCCCACAGCATAAAACAATGGTTGCCAAAATCAGCTGCAAGCAGTGGTCTATGAAGGCTCCATGGGCAAAGAAAATGCTGGAGTGAGAATGCACACGAGTTCAAGGAATTACTCGGGGCTCTAGCAGTTCAGTAAAGATAGGTGGAGTAAAATGTTAGTGCCTCAGAACAGCATATGTACGGACTATAGAACAGATATGAAGCCAAGCCACGTATGGAAACAAGGTATATAAAAGTTGGTGATGGAATGCAGAAAACCACAAAAACAAAAGAAAGGAGTGGAGGAAAAAGTGGGGTAAGAAGCCAGACCAGGCTAAAGAGGAATACTAGTTGGCTAATAATGATGCTAAGAGGCCTGCAATAGCAAACAAGGATAAGCACTCTACCACCTTCTGTAAAGCAACTGTAAATGGGGCAAAAACTTGGGTTCCAAGGCAAACAGAGAAAGTTAAGATGGTCAAACACCTTCATAAGGGATGATGGCACCAACCTGCTCACTAGTCCACAAGACTAAGGCAGATAAGTACTTCCAAGCAGCTTCTGAATAAAAGGTCACAAAAACTGTATTTCCCCAGACATCCTACAGTTAAGAGTCCATAGCAGTCTTAAGTTCAGATTGGATCCGTATTTGCTTTCTTCTTCACCATTAATCAATACAGCATGCAAGGGAGTCCATCTTGCTCTATTAATCTGTGATCTCTAGTACCAAACATCTTTTCTGTCCCCACTAAATAGGCCATTCAGCTCATCAACCATCCTCAAAATGTTCATTTAAGTCACTTAGGGAAGATGACCAAAACAAAACCACCAAATCAAAAGTTACTACTTTTCTGGTCTAACAAATTCACTTCCTCACCCCTGCTACTGGAGCAGCCACAGGCAAAATCATGCTGATGGCACCATTACAACATGGTTTGGCTGGGGCAAGAATCAGTACAACTGTTAACCTTGTTGAAATTACAACTGTTGCATTTTCAGGGACTAAAACTGAAAAAAATGTCTACCTGCTAATATAGCTACAGGGAGCTCACAACGAAAGATGGGACACTGTCATTGCTTCGACTTGTGCACTATGTATGCTTTTGCTAAAGTGACAGTAATTGCTGATGAACTGCATATTCTTATGTCACAAAACCATGTGACCTTCAAGATCTACGTTGCTTGCTTGCTTTGCATGGTTAAAGTCCACACACACTGGTCATTCTGCGCCATTTTTACAGCACTCAAAAGTTTCTTGCAGAAACTAAATAGTAGCACATGCCAGAGATATCAAGTATTGGCTCAAGGTAGTCAAAATGAGCAGAAGAGCTGCCGCCACCTAAGTCCACCTTGACTCAGCGCGACTCCACAAAAGTTCTTTATACTGCAATAATTCATACCAGTGTAGTGCAGTCTTACACCAGCTGTGTAATCAATATTCTACAGTACTGTGGGCTAATCAAATAGTCTAACAAGCTTATTTAGGCAATAAGCCACAACAGTTCTACAGAACCTTAAAACCAAATATATAAATGGCTAAATAAATTAGTTTAAATCCAGTGCATGTACATGGGTGACTTCACAAAGCTTGATAGTGGGAGTCTAGTGTCACTCCTACCAGGAGTGAGAAAAGGAGGTGGAGATGAAGTCTTTGCTTAAATATGACAACTTATGTTGAACACACTTGCAGTATTTTCCATAAATTTCACTTGATGTTTTTGTAATCTGTGCTGTCCTACAAAGGGCAGTTAAACAAGGGTTTTGGAAAGTTTTGCTACAACTACAACACAAGCATTTAACCAAGGAACCTCCAAGAAAGTATTTATTTTCCAAGTTTGATTCAGTCAATCTAATCCATTCAATTTTGTATCAGAATTTAGCATTTCAATAAAAACTAAGTAATTCCTATGCATTACAGGAATTTCTACCCCTCCTTTCCAAGATATCCTGGTATTATCAAGAGGACTGTGCATTTGTAAACATGGATGGTAAGAAATTAACCTCCAATGAAATGCTCGAGATGTGAAACTTGATATCCATGGTAACACATAATGGCTTAAGATTGGAGACCCAATTCATAATTCTTTATACTGCATGAAACTTGTCACTTTCTGTAAGTGTGAAGTGAAGACAGTGTGTTGTCTGTTTTGAACATTAAAAGCATTTAGCGAGCTGTCAAAAAGGCAGTGACATGTTACAGAAAGTCTGGGATATTATCGGCACACAGCAAGCAGAAAAATATTCTGCCTCTCATTTGCTGGTCAGTACTAGCAGATTTAACTACCCAGAGATACCTTAAGTGAGGGGGGTAACACTTCAGATAGTGTCTTATGCTGTATGCACACACTTAACCAATTTGTATTTCAGGATAAACTGTGTAAATACATCATGCACTACAAGAGTTTTAATGCAAGTGAAGTTACATCTCAAATTTCAGTAGTCTACAGTTAGTAACTATACTGCAGTGATCTATTCACTGTAGTGAGCTGAAACATTAACTTGTGCCTATTTACTGAATGAACTGGCACAGAGTATGTATGAACAGAAATAAGGGTAGAAGAGAATTCAGCTACCAGGATTGAATGTCACTTATCAGTGGAATATCTAGTCTGTTAACTGTAAGCAAAATGGTTTCTTGCTCTTGGCTATATAAGCCACATTTTCAGTATAACAGTGGCTATGTGAATAGATTTTCAGTTGTACAGGACAGCTTCACTGTCACTGGGTGCAGAGTAGTCAGCTCAGGATGCTTTATGTTACTGTAGACAATGCTTCTCCTTCCTAACAGCAACAAAAGAAGCAATGTCTTGCCATTGGCATTTTTTATTTTGTTATTCTCAAAAAGTTTTTCCTTACAGAACTGCAACTCCACTTTTCCTGCGTTTCAACTGCCTTGTATGGGTTGGGGGTTGGTATAATGGTTTAGCAGTTTACCTCACAGACAAGAGGTACAGGGTTTGATTCACACCAAGGGAAACTGGCTAGGCTTAAAAAAATGGCCCACAGGGTCAGCTAGCCTACTACTTACTACTTGTAACACCCCCCTCTCCACAAGAGGGATTGCCACCCTCATAACAGAAGTGGACTCAATTACATAATCACACATATAACTCATTTCAGGCACTATTCTTGAACTGAGGAAGGGATGTTTTCAGGTCCATTGCAGGAGTAGACATATGTGGATGCTAAACTTTGTACATTGGTGTGCAACATCACATCACATCCAGCCATGAACAATGTTATCAGTTACATCTGCCCATCAAGACATGCACAGTAGCTTATTTCCTCCAGTCCCATCACTTCCTGGCTGACACTAATGAACAGGTCCCCAGTTTCTGAACCCTTCTAGTCATTACTGCTGCACTACTGCCAATGCCTAGACTCATAGCTAGATGCAGGACACTTAACACAGGGAAGTACCTCGCCGAACAGGAACAATAGATGCAGAGTTCCATGTAGACCGTTCACCAGTAGTTACTCGTGTTCTCTTCCTATCCGCAGGGCTCTCCCCCTTTCTTGCAGGGAGTAAGACAGAAGAAACAGTCTTCCAGCCAAGAGGTTTCTGGTTGCCTTCTTCAAATACTTCTATCCGAAACTTGTCGGGTGCCCCATAGTGGCAAGCACTAATATCTCTGTGGCGGATTACACTGAGTAATGAAAAAACAAGAGTAAAGACTTAAACAGTACATCAAACATCTTATACACAGAAGGGCACATATTATCCAGTCTGTAAGCCACTAAAAATATAATTACATGCACATATTGGGCCACAATTTTCACTATTAATTTAATTTCTAGTGTTTCTGCTCTGGCCTTTCATTCCTGGACAGGCCTAGTACCTGAATGATCTCTGGAAAGGCAGAAAGCCAAATACAAAATAGGTTTCTATAAAGACATGTTACAATTACAGTACTCAGATTACACACCCAGACATACATGCCTCACTCAAAATTTCCCCCAAAACAAGTTCAAGACATTATCCAAGGCCGTAAAAACACATCAGGCTACATAGCCTACCACACAGCCTGAAACATGACTGATACCCTACAGAATCTATTTGCCATCAACGTCAAAAAAGGCTTTGTGCTAAATGAATGGAGAACAGAAAGTCATTCATTTGCAAAAAAGTGGGGCTTCCAACAGACCTGGGCAATACCAGTCTCACTTGTAGCATTATGGAAAGGATGAGTACACAAGGCTAAAGGGAGCCTACAGTGTATAGACCAAACTATACAGATTCATTAAGAGTAGGCCGTGCATACTTAACCTATTTGACTTCATGTTAATCAAGCATGGATGAGGGCAGAACAGTGTATACTACCCAACTAGACCTCGCAAAGGTGTTAACCATTCCTCACTCCAGTATCATTCCAGCTAGATGTTAATCCCAGAGCACAGTCAATTTGTCAACACTTTTAAAAATATATGATTATATTACCTGCTTGCTCAACTGGAGCCTGTAAACTGTGTGTAACTTGTAATCATTTTGTGATTTTTACTGTATGTTCTACCATGGAGCCTTTCTCCCCAGGCCTCCGCTGAAAATGGACATGTATCCAGTTGGACTATCCCGGTCAACAAATTTAAAATAGAATAAAAATAAATAAACTACCTTTATGGTTAGTGCTAAAAGTTGCATAAACCACAAAGTTAAGGTGAGCAGCTATTTCTCTCCTTAAACTCCCAACACTATATTCTGGGTTCAGTCCTTGTCCTATTCCTGTCATTTTACTTTAGAGTAAAAGCTAGTGCTAAGGGTCTATGGCTCAAAGACAAAGAACCTCCAAGAGAACCTGTCCCAAACAGAGTGTCAAAAATACTGGACCAAGACTAAACTCTAATAAATAATGTCCTTCAGGAAACAGGACTCACCCTTGTAACGCTCACATTAACATAACCCTGAAAAACTGACCATGTATTTTGGGATCTGATGATCTGTCAACTATGACTTGTTCTTTGACATGTCAACTGTTCAAAAAAAATCTTTCATTACATAGCTTATGTCTAAAAATAATGGCCAAATCCAGGTATTGAATTGTTCCACTATACTCTGCACGTCGACATTATATATTAGCTTCATTACGAAGCTGTCCATATCCTTGTCACAAACTAAGCCACAATGCTTCCAGCAAAGTCAAAGGCCAAAAATCAAAAACCATGCAGATTTCTCAAAGCATTTTTTCCAATCTCAAAGCCTTGTCCCTTTAATATACAGACTACTGAGACCACTACCTTGTGTACAGAACTTCAGACCCCTTCCGTCAGTTCACAAATATACACATTTATAAGCCTAATGTTAGACACCTGCTCAAGGGTTCTCACCCCCCCCCCCCACGCAACATGTGTTGCAAGAGATATTTGGTCTATAGAAATGATATTCTGAGAGTCTTCCATTCCCACTCCATAAAACAAACTACATTCTCTATTCAAATGCTATCTGAACAAGTGGATAGATGACCACAGTCATGACTGGTTTACTACCTGTAACCAACCAGAAACAAAGTGCACAAATATCCCAAATGGATATGAGAAACTTGTCTCAATACATCTGTACTCCGCCTTTGGTTTACTTATATGCAAAGTACAAAAGCTAAAATAACTACTGAAATGTAAGGCTAGGCCGATTATGATACTCAGATTAACCCAGTAATTGCTTTCATTTAAGGACAGCTGTGGTGCAGTAGTACAGCTCTGAACTCCCAAATACAGGAAAGCTAGTTTGAGGTCTGCATGCTCAGCGCGTTTACCTACTTGTGTGTGTTAAAGAGTAGGTGTTGGCATAATGGTCAAGGTTTTTCCCGCAGATCCAAGGTAGTGACTGTGGACCTCTTGTTATCGACTTGGTTTGTACTAACATGAATACAAATATCCTAGTATTTACTTTTGAACCTATAAAATTCTAACACTGAGGTGAAGACAGTAGTAGAAATACTGCACTCTAAAATGCAGACAGTAGCCTGATTTTAAAATGTGATGAGACTATTGTTGGCAAAACGTGTAGAAAGGGTGGGACAAAGGGGACAACTGCCCCAGGAACAAAGTTTGGGAAGGTGTAATCAAAGTTCCACCATTCTCTTTCAGTACTGGAATGCCAGTATAGAAAGGCACTTCAGCACTTGTATAACAGATATAGACTCACGACAGTTTAAACAAGGCACATTTTTTTTGCTCAATTCAAGACTCAGTACCAATCTGCTTCCTACAGTAAAGGCATTAGTCATTTTGGAAAATAGCACAAAGGTGTGTTAATTTTGTAAGATTAAATCACCCTTCTACAAAGCAGAAGCCCTTTTTACTCTTCACTTGAAGAGCTGAAGGAGTTGGGCACTACAAGGACTGACTCAATGGGCTAGCTCTTCACCCCTACACAATTTAATCAAGGTGCCCTGACCTTGTTTTACTAAGCCAGACGACCACCACTGAAGCTGCATAATGGTATTTCAGTTAGGAATAAAATGAATGCTTACACTATTCAATGCACAGAAATTGCACTTAAAGCTCAAAAAACTTTTAAAGACTGCTCAGAAGCAGCTTAATTTCAGGTGATTATGGACATTATGCCCTGCATAACAGAACTGCACTGTAAGATACTAAGTCCCCTGCAGTTAGCTCCAAAGTCAGATGCAAATTTTAGAAGTGGAATTTATACCTGCGTGAACTATAAAACTGATGCCATCACAACAAAACATTCTGCACAGAACAGTCAAGTATTTTAACTGTGGTTCCATTTGGCTCCATCTACAACATCCCAAATGCAGACTTAACTTCCTGACTGGAATAGAAGCCGTAAACACTACCACTTCACCTCCATTCTCAAAGGTTACTCTGGAGCTTACTTTATCTTTTGTTAGCTTACCCAGCCCCTAAACTAATACAAGGCAATAGCTAGTCAAGGTTACTCAGAGCCAAATTAAGTATAGGACTGCAATGTAGAAAATGTAACCCACAAAGGCTGACATCCCTACTTGCCTTCCCTTAGGCACCCCAAGGGCACTAGATAAAGTACCCAGGAGCCGCTCAATAGACTGAAGTGAGCTATATACCGTTTCTTCCTCCCACAGCTAAGCTATTCTGAATCTGAGCTAATCAAACCATCATTGGTGGCACAGCAGAAAACCTTGTTCCAGCATCTGCAGACGTGTAGAAAATTATCGCATCAGTAAACAGCTTAGAACTTTATGATGCCTAGTCTCTCCCTCCCCCAAACAGGTCAGCCAGCAGCAGTATCCCACAGCCACCTCAATTTTCCACACCAACATTCCCTTAACACTACTTTCATCTTTAGACCAGCCCCCCCCCCCCCCCCCCCCCCCATGGGAGGTGTGCAGGACAGTAACTATAGCACTATCCACACAGCTGCAGAGATTCTTCCCCAATCCTAACTGGAAGAGCCACTGAAGTCACATTACCAGATGCACTTTAACTCCAGTCCCCCCCCATATTAACCCATATGACAATGCCACCCGATCATAACACTCTCCATCACGAGATGGGGGAGACTGACCAGAGAGTAATCCCACTCTTCCTCTCAGGAAGGAACCAGCAATTTACATTGTCACAAGTTGGTCATCTAGGTGACAGCCAGGGCTCCATCCTTTAACCTTAGACATGGGCACACCAGTCTGCCCTATGACCTTGAGTACCTCCTAGTTCAAATAGGGCAGATATGTTCTGCTAGAAGGGAGGCAGCCATCCATTCATAACTTCTGCAAGACCAAAACTGTAGGTAATGCTTACATTGTATTCTCAGCTGGTAGTGCTGAAGCTCTCATGAACAATGGCTGCATAGTTTTGCTACCATATCTGGTCTCTTGTGAGTGCTGATGTACAAGAGGCCTACAGCCCCTTCTAGGGGGTCTCTTGTAATATGGAGATCAGTTAGAGGCACTCCATCTTCAACTCTTGCTATCCTGTTAAAGTAAAATGCCAAGCTATTCCATAAGCAGTCACAAATCCCAGAACTTTGCCTCTGAACCAGATTCAAAAAAGCATGAAGGATACCAGTCCTTCATGAAAGTGGGATAATCTTTGTTCTGCACCCTCTTAATTCACAAATAAAGGAAAATCATTTCACCATTTGATCTTAAGCAGCAGAAACAAGTTTAGTCACAGATCTGAAGGAAGAGTTTTCCAGTTGAATAGTAAGCACCATCACACAATACTGGAATGCCACAAACTGAACTTCATAACAGGAATAAAAAAAGGCTTTGCTGCGGTAGTGTTGTCACCTCACAGTAAGACATTGTCCAGTTCGATTCTCAGCTAGAGTGTCTTCAGCGTGAAGACATGCGTGAATGGGCGTACCTTCGTTGAAGGTTGTGCGTCAGGCCTGGCAAGCCGGTACGTAAAAATCAACTGCCAATCATTAGCGGACTGGAGTTCCGCTGTGGTGACCCCTAACCAGGAAAAGCCGAAAGGCAAACAAATTCTAACTTGAGGAAAAAAAAGTTAGAAGGCTGGGTGTGAATAGTATGTGCTTTGACCATCATAAGGGGTGTGCATTTCCCATCATGCAAAGTTTTCAGCTGTTTCACTGCCACTCAGCTGTCCCAATTTTTGTTTGGAGGGAGTCACCTGTACAGTTTACCCAAAGACTATCTGGAATCAGAGCAATTTGTCCTGAAAACAATGTACAAAATATATATTCTTTTTTTAAGATGACTTTA
Source organism: Protopterus annectens (assembly GCF_019279795.1). Classification (NCBI taxonomy): domain Eukaryota; kingdom Metazoa; phylum Chordata; order Ceratodontiformes; family Protopteridae; genus Protopterus; species Protopterus annectens. Next base: position 497,703,224 of record NC_056739.1, read on the forward strand.
GTTCCCCGATTCTGCTTTTCTTTAAAAAGCAAAAGAATTTATTGCTAATGTGATGCAGTCCAAGACTAAGAGGACATGACACCTCCTCCTGATGTCATCATCACTATGGGTGTAGGGTGGGTAGAATGGAGAGATGTTCTTTTCTCAGCTAAAATGGTGGCCATTTATAGCTCAACATGGTGCCATGAAGAAGCACAACTTTACTGCGCGACAACCATACAATATCCTGTCAGAGCATTAAATGTTCAGTATTATATATACTGAACTTTTGCTAGTTATCCAACTTATGACAAATCCTTTGATAGTACTAAAAAAGTGTCTAATGTTGCTGTCAAGTTTTTAGTTATGTGGAAAAGGAGTGTGCTTGCTGTCCTTTTGTCAGTGTAGTTTCAATTTACTGCTTGCTTAAGTTTGACTTGATACAGCAGTGAGTCAGTTTTTCTGCAGATTTCTTTAAATACATCTGACTGATAATTCATGCGTACTCTGAACAAGCTTCGGTAACTACATTATAGTTTTAGACTGGCTCAGAGTAAAAGTACGTGAAGTTCTAACCTATGCATTACAGCAAAACATGAAGCAAACTAGATTTATTGCTTTAAGAAAAGATCACCAGAAAGGAAAAACCTGAAGTAGTAGAATAGTTCATTACAAGACCTGTGTTTCTATTTTTTTTTATTTGTGGAAAATAGTAAATTGCAAATGTACATTAATGCACATCACAGACACAGTCTACTTACATGTCAATACAGGACTGTTTCTTCACATAGCCTTCAGCATCAATCACTGTATACTTGTTTGGTGCAGTGGACAGTACTAAAGGGAAGAGAAAACACTTGTAATATTCCAAATAAATGGGGGGGTCTACAAATTCAGATAAATGCATCAAGTTGCTGCATGCCATACTCATCCTCCTCAGCTGAATACAGAAATTAAATTCCTCATGCAACAAAGCAGACTACAGAAAATGCATTTATTGAAAAGAAAATATATCCACTGACACAAACCTAAGCAGTCAATGTTAGAAGTGGTGGGTGGAGGCACTGAGGACGGTTAAAGGGACATAAATGGGATGGGAGTGTGGAGGTAATTTTAGCGAGATCCACTGAGCAACATGAAATACATAAGTTTAACATTTCAGAGAAGAAACAACTGGAGGATGAGGCTAAGTAAGAGTATGACAACAGGCGCATGTAACTGTGCACCTTGCTGTACACAGCCACACCCATTTCCTACACCAAATACAACAGAACAGGGGGTTCATTCATATATCTCTAATGCTGCACCACTGCTATCAACAGATGCATCAGCGTGACAAGACCAAAAGCTGATAAACTGAGGTGATACTGAACATGCGTATCACAAAGGTGAATGAAAGAGGGAAATTACAGCCATAAAATGGCAGATAAAGGCAGAGGAAGACAGTGTAATAAAGGGAAGTGGGGAAAGGCATTTATTCTAGGGGAGGATGGTAATAAGCAGCACAAACAGGAGGAAGAGAATGAGTAAGGTATGAATGCAGATGGGAAGAGGATGGACAACTGGCGATGGACAATTGGTGATTGGCAGGACTGGTTCATTAAAAAGGTTACAGGGAGTAATGTACAAACAAATACGGTGTATAAGTGGAAGGAATATGGCAAATGGGCACTGGATTTATTTGTGGGACAATCACCTCAGTGGAGGATATCAGCAGAAGGCCTCCATCTCTCCCTGCTCAATGGATGAGATTGCTAGCCATATGATGCTATCACCCACACAAGGAGGCTCCTGGGCCTCAATGCAGGCATCCAGCTGCTATCCTACCTCGGTCATAACCAGTTGCCGCACCCATTGTTTCCTAGAGTGTGACCAGTGTATGGCCTTTATCAGAAAAGCTTGTTCCCTTTTGGAGAGGATGCCACAGAAGCCACCAAGTCCACCTTTTTCACAAGAGGGCCCAGTCTCAGCATCACAGGCACACTGGCTGGTGCATGCTCAAGTGACTACCATACCATACCATGCTCCAAAGACTACCACAAACAGCGAGCACTTATCAATTTTAAGTTTTTTTAACTTAACTTTTATTAGATTTAAAGACTATGTTGTGTAGCAAAGAGTGGGAACTAAGATTTCTACCTGTCCCTCTAACATCCGTAAACCCACATCTCAGTACCCCTACACTTGCATGCATACACATATCTCGTTAGTTTAGCTTATTTTTCTTTGTCCTTCTATACTGTGGAAGCAAACTAAGAAAAATACCAGGTTGTACCTCTATCCTCAAAACAAATGGAATGAGCAAGACCCGCCAAAATAAATAAAACCTTGTTTATTAAAACAATAAAATTAAATAGCGTGCCACAAAATGAATCACAGGTTACCGGTTTCGTTTAAACTGTGTAAACTTCCTCAGACAACAAGCTAACACACATTACTTGTTTAAATAATGATGGTCTGTCTCCGATTGGATGAAAGCTTTGACCATACTGTGGAAGCCACCATTTTTATTTTTAGTAATCCCAAACTTGCATACCTACAAATATCTCCTGTAAGCTTATTGTCCTGTTTAAAGGCTAGAAAGATGAAATGCACAACTGAGAAATATACTGCACTACTCTTGTTTGTCAAACATTACTTAAGGTGGATGAGTATAGACAAATAGTACTGTACCTAACTAGTTCAACCATCAAGAAATCTTAACTTTCTCTCTCCCCCCCAGTGAAACAAGCACATGTACATTCTGCAGCAGCAGCAGTAGTCAGACTTATCATATCGCACTACCTAAAGAACTTGCACAGCTGAATTTCACCTGCAGTTGGCAAAAGTTCACAAGGAACAAATAAAGGTAAATTTATGCAAGGCAATCTGTGAATAACTTAATTTAAGTCTAATGTGCATTGCTTTGTAGTGTAGAATCTGCTGGAAGGATATCCCCACCCCCACTTACTCACCCACCACTCAAGCCTTTTATTGCTGAAAGTAAAGCTACATTTTAACACTTCAGCATATTTTACTCTTATCAGCGTAATATATCCTTAGAAAGACACTGAAAAGCCCATACCTATAAAATTAGATGCTGTGAGTCGAGACAAGTATTTAGAGTTCAGACAACTTGTCTTTTGTATCCATGAACATCCTACCTCACTGACTGTTTATGGTGGTAAACCATCTGGAGGGATTCTTCCCACTCCATTCCCTCTGCTCACTCCACTCCCCTGCCCTTCCCCCATATCCTACCCTCCCTCAGCACCTCTACTCTTATCCTGACCAAACCACTCCCCCTCATTCCTATGATCCAATTATATAAAACTCTACCTTGTCCACACCCACATTTCATGCACACCGTACTTTCTTTTATTTAGCCAAACTTATCTGCTCTCCCTTACATCCATCACCTTGAATTCACATGCCCTCACCATACTTTTTTGCATCTTACTCTACTTTACCAATCACAATACAATCACCACATCAAACTATTTTAAATTCCAGGCTTACCACCTTCTCTTCTACTATAACACAAACTAGCATTGCACCATAATTTTACTATGGACCAATCACATCGACCTCACCCATCCTTATCATAAACTGCAAGGTAAAACACCTAACCACATTATCAAAGCCCACTCTGAAGTCAAAATATTTCAAACCTTACCTTCAGCTGCACACATCACATAAGTCTATTTACACCTGTACTGCATTCATGCACATAAATTGCACTTTTACTATCTTTAAACCAACTATCACAGTTGGCATGCTCCTCCTAACCTGCCTAGCCTCTTTACTCTTAAATTTCAACCTCACTACAGCTATATCTTTGCATACCCCCACACACCAATACACAACAACCTCCTCTAACCCTCTCCCCATTAAACACAGCTTCTCATGCATCTCCTCCCAGCTATTCCCCTATACCCTCCCATTTTATTCAAGCCACAAACTGGCCTCCTCACCTCCTATGAAACCACACTTGACACCAGTACCCTCACCTAGGAATAAAATTCACTTCCCATGGTACGGATTCCTTATTACCTACCTACTTAAATGTGGACACATACATCCTAACTCTGGCCCACCCTCTAATCCTAACCACAAGAGTAACCCCAAAGATTTAAACATACTTGCACTTAACCCTAGAAGTATATGTAATAACATAGCCCCAACTGCATGCCTGGATAGATCAAAATAAACCTGACATACTAGCCCTTACTGAAACATGGCTACAGCCCAATGTAAAAGACTCAGAAATACCGCCTCCAAACTTTGCAATAATCAGAGGAAATGGCTCTTAAAAAAAAATAAATAAATAAAAAAATAAAAAAGTGTGGGGGAGGGATACACTTCTATATCCCTCTACACTCAACTTCACACCCTACACCAGTAACATACCAGTCTTTTCCAATGCTGAGGTACTAATCTCCTTTTTGAACCTCAACATAGCAAAAAGAATTTGGATAATAGTAATATATATCCCACCAGGTAACAATATCCCAGTGTTGGAAAAATGTTATCCTGGACATCCCAAACAATAAACCTTGAAACAATAATCTTGGGAGACATAAATGTAGATTGGCAAACCATAGCTTCCGACTCCCCCACAAATAGTATAAATATGTATGTTTTTTCTTAGCTTATCAATGCTCCAAGAAGATGCAGCAAAGATCTTACTTGCCAATCCACCTTAGACTGGAATCTAGTATCCCACCCTGCCAATTACCCCTTTTCTGGTACACTGTTTAGCTCCCTGAGCAATCATCTGCCAACTTACTCCCGTAGAACAAACTCCCTGAGCAATCATCTGCCAACTTACTCCCATAGAACAAACTCCCAACAACTAAGAGTACACACTATAAAATCAGTTAGGAACTCAATTTTTGTCAGCATAAATTCAACAATCTCCTACAGGTAACAGACTGGGCACCTCAAACAACTACCCCTTAATGATGCTGTACTATACTTTAAGAACACCTTCCCTCACATACTTAATACACTAGCTCCCATTTGTATGAAAAGAATCAAAAAGAACTCAGCACCATGCTCTCTAAGGAATGTAAACACCTGATGAAGCAAAGGGACCGAGCCTGGTCAACCTGGAAACAAAACAAAAATGAAAAAAATCATGTTAATTTCAAAACACTGCGTAACAAAGTGACAAAACTAATTAGATATAAGAAGTCATATTATTCCCAGCTTCAACTCCAGCATAAAATAAACCCCAGTAAATTTTGGCACTCCATATCTTCTCTACTTAATCCTGGAAGCAATGGAGAGCACACCCCATCACCTGATACCCCTCCATCACAAATAGCCGAAAACTTCAACAAGCACTTCATAAAATCAATTTCAGACCTACTAACAACCCTAATGCTGGACCCCCCCCACCCTTCAACCTATTCAGACACCAACCCCAGGCCATCAACTACTTCTAACCCTGTCATTACTAACCCCCCTACTCAACAAAATGTCATAAACCCCACTTTCGTTTCATCCCATACCTACTGACACCATTAAGAAACTGCTATAAAAACTAAAACCCTGCTCTCCTTCAGCAGACAATCTCCCCCCATATCACCTCAAACTGGCACTAACTCAGTCGCCTACCCAATCAGTATCCTTATAAATAGGTATTTATCCAAATCAGAAGTACCTACCCATATGGAAACAATCTCACACCATAAAGGAGGCAACTCTTTTGATCCATACAATTTCCGTCCTATATCCAGCTTGTTACCCATGTCCAAAATTCGAGAGAGAGGTATCGATCAGCAGGTAATGCAATATCCATTGCAAAACAATCTTGAACAAAACCCACCATGGTTTCTGACCTAGCCACAGCACAGCTACAGCCCTATTATCTTTTACAGACACCGTGAACAGGACCAGAGATGCAGGATGCTACACAGCCTCAGTATTCCTTGATCTCTCCAAAGCCTTTGACACAGTGTCTCACCCCTTACTTCTGAACACACTGTCTAACTTAGGCTTCTCACATAACACAGTAAAATGGTTTCAGAGCTACCTTAAGGATTGTAAACAAGCAGTGAAATGGTCCAACAAATTCTCACCCTTTCTCCACAACCCTACTGGAGTCCCCCAAGGCTCCATCCTAGGACCCCTACTTCAACATTTTCACAAACAACCTTCACAATGCCTCTCACCCTGGGACCCTCATTCAATATGCTGATTCCACCATAATCTGCACTGCTCAATCACTACCAGAACTACTCTCAAACTCAACAGTCCTTTACAGCAGTTGAATCCTGGCTAACAAATGCCCAACTCTTTCTTAATCCAAAGAAAACAAAACTCCCCTGTCACTGATCATTTCAACATCCTTGCATCAAACACTGCCATAGAAATAGTGCAGGAAACCAAACCTCTAGCTGTTATCATTGACAATAAACTTTCATTTCACCCCCATATACAGCAAAATATAAAGAAAACTCATCAAAAACTGGGACTCTTATAGAAACAAACATTTTACTGCAGCAACCAAAACTAACCTTGCAAAAACATTTTTACTTCCCTCCCTTGTATATGGTGCCCCTACCTTAACTTAGGAAATTCTACCCTAAGTTGGAACATTGCTACAACAAAGTTTGCCACAAACTCTAAATATCACACACCACAGTAAATCACTTCTAGAATTACAATGGCTTGAACTACCCAACCAACTTGCCTTTATTCAGCTATCCACCTTGCACAACCTTATTTTCAAGCCTACTGCCTGCCCTGCACTGGCCAATCTAGTCACACCTTACACACTAACTCTATCCCTACCATCGGAAGACAAAAATCTCTTAGCTATCTCAAAACCCACAAGAAATTCTGGTCACACTGTATTCACACTGTCTCTATACACTGGAATTCACTACCTCTAGCTACCAGGTTTATGCCTGGCCTATCCCATTTCAAAACCCCTTTAAAAAATCTCAACAATATATGGCTCTGCTCCTGCATAAAGCCTGCCTAATGCTCAGGTCTTTCTCTTCCATCACATTTCAATCCCTCAGACTGCAAGATCCTAAAGCTCTAACTCCTTATCTGCTTCTATACCATATATTTAAGCTACTGCTCAGGCTTTATTGCTTCTATTCTTCTCAACTCTCTCTAGCTACAGATCTGCATCACTAACTTTTCTGGCTGCTATTTTCCTAACTGAAACTAACATTCTATTTTGCATGTACTATAACAGTCAATGTCACACATTGCACTACCTACGTATTTTTTTGGACACTATCTACATCATGTATGAAGAGTGACTATTATTGTCTGTAATGTTTTAACTGTATAGAATTGTCTAGATGTGTAGTAATATATTACAACATCTTGTAGCAGTTTGCTCTTTCAACTTATTTTTTGTACAGTATTTCTAATGTAATCTTTATTGTATTGTATTATACTGTATTTGTATTGTACTGTATGTGGTGCTTTTCTCCCCAGGCCTCTGCTGAAAACGGGTTCTGTAGACCCAGTCAGACCACCCCAGTAAACAAATGTCATATAAAACAAAATAAAGTGCTACATCCACAATACACCTGAACCCACAGGTTAGACCCAATATCACTTGAGCTACACCTGCCAAAGACGCTCTGGAGATGTAGAATACAAGACAGTAAATCAGTATACTATTCCCCAGCCAAGTGGTGGTAAGGACATCACAATTTTCAGAAAAAAAAAAAAAACACAGTAGTTAGGTACTTTTCCATTATACCCCTACCAGTCCACGGTGCTGTAGTTTGCCCACATGTGGTTGCTTTTGCCGGAATGTCAGTTTCTGTGCAAGAACTGCATGTGTGAAACTTTTCGTTTTATATTTATTTCCGGCCGACATTCACTTTTAGAACACCAAAGAGTTTAGTTAAAGTCATGTTTTTCGTAAAGATGTTTTTACTTTTCATTTTGGAATTCAATGTTGTTTCATAACTGAAAAGCATGATAAGCTTTCTTAAAAGGAATCCTTTAAGGAGTACCTCTCAAGTCAAGTATACTTCATTGAAGAACGTTCTTTATTTTGGGTCATAAAAAGTCCATGTTCCTCACAGTTCCACATTACAAGTGTCGGTTACACATTCACTTTAAGAGTGTTTGAACTGATGTCCACAGTTAAACTGTAGTAATTGTCAAAATAACTGTCTACAAATATAGATCAATGCATTTTAATCATCTTGTGAGCTTCCTAGTTGACGTTGACATGGTAGACGTGGTAGGGGATTAATGGAAAAGTACCCAGTAGTTAATATGAAGGTCATCTCAAACCTCCACCTCACACTGCCTCAGGGTGGTGCCTCTAAAACAGTATACTTATTCCAGTAATGCTCATTACAGCAAGTGATGCCAGTGCCACTTCTTTGCAAGCTGGTGCCAGACATCAACTTCAGATACAGAGCCACTACACCCCCCAGCATGTGTTCCCTATAATCCCTGGGTAGCAAGAAGGGAAAATACTTCTGCTGGGCTGCTCCATGTGCAGCCCTGCTGAAACCAAACCATGAAGAGGCCATATCAATTCAGCAGGTGCATAAATAACCCTTAGCCCTATACACAGCAGCATGGTATGACACTACCTGATGTGCACTGGCACAAGGTCACATGGGAAGGACCAATAATGTAGACCAGCACTGCTAAAAGCTTCAGTGTATAAAGACTGCAAGACATGCTACACTGTACATAAGGTCATACCACATATCAAGCTCAGTGCTGACAGATGGCAAGCAGTAGTAGTAAATGGCTTTTGCTAGCATTGCAGTAGATGTGGATGGCGACATCTTAGCAGACAGGATGGGTTCATCAAACAGGTGAGTGTTGAGATACTGGTATCTGGCATGCACACAACTCAGAGGTGCACAAGTCTTACGGGACCAAAAGAATGGCATCTGCTGAAAAAATTACACCAGAGCTGGAGGTATTACCACAGGCCCTAGGCACCAAGCATACCCACCCTTGATACTACATACCAAGACATACTACCAAAGACGTGTAGGAACTCCTGGTAACTGCCTGAAGAGAACCTTTACACCTGACAGCAGTTTGGATACTGCCTTCAAACCCCATCCTCCATAAAATTCTTAGCCTTTAACTTGTACATTTCATCAACCCTTCCACATAATTAATAAAATCCAAATCCACCAAAACCACTAGAGCAAGCGACTTAAACCTTAGCACGGATATAAATAGGACGTGCTGGAGGGATAGGATTTATCACTCAGAGACTCCCTATGCTGTGGAATAAAATCCCGGTCCATGTGAGGCAGAGCACCTCGCTGGCTCTGTTCAAGAGAAATCTTGACCTGTGGATGGGAGATCGTAGGTTTATCCCGGGAATCATCTCTGTCACTGCTGGACAGAGGCACAACAAACTAATGGGCACAGTATTTTTTCATATAAGGGGTGGCGTAAGCCACAAAAATTTGGGCTAGGCTTATAAATGCCTTAGGGCAGATAGCCTAGTATGAACCTATGAACCTATAATTAACAAAGTAAACAAAAAAGCATTGCTATGTTAAAGGTTTGGATTATCTATTTGGTAGTTGTAGCTGTGTGGAGATCACTCAGCTTTTCAAGCACATGATTTTCAGTGCATTACGTCAACTAAAACATAACTAAAGTGAAGTGTATGCACCTGCAAAGAACTGAATAGGGCTTAGTGAAGCAGTCAGAGGGCTTTATTATTGAATACCAGCATGCTTTTTTATAACTGGTGTGGATCTGGTACATCAACAGCACAGTATACCCTGTGAACATGCAGGTATAGGCTTTATCTCTACAATTACCAGTGAGTGTAAGAATGAATGCACAATCTTACACAAGAGGCATCAATTCCTGTCAACAGTAGGAGTGATTCTTTGAATTAAGGTTGTTATAAATCTGAACTTAAAATTTCATTCAAAAGGTAACAATAATGAACTAGTTCTTATACCAGTGGGTATGCCAGTGTGATTTGAATAATGTGTTAACAGATGAGGCCTAATCTATACAATGAATTGATAAATATTTAATTAAGATTTTATAGAATTTTGGGAAGGATATTAAAAAGCAGTGTGATAAAAATGGGTAAAACTGCATTGATGGATCATGGTACATTCTTAGCAGTCTATAAACTTAGACAGTTCAAAATTTTTAGTAGAGTGGCTAATATATTTGATCATGTTACGACCCCACTGTATGATTTGTACAGTTACATTTTCTGTGTACTATCACCAACCATTCACTCTTTATGGTTTACCTCAATCACATAAAAACCCTGAACCACCTCCCATGATACCTGCAGTGTCAGGAAATCACTCCCAATTTGGAGCATCAATTAAAACCAATGATACAAATTATTTTTCTAATACTGCTGCATGTATGGTCTGAAGGAGTTAGTTTTGTTACTGTAAAGTAATTACAGTTCTACCAAATTAATTTGGTGTGCAAGCCATTAGAAACTGCTTATACAAAAGCAGTGATAATTTCAACAATGAAAATTTAAACCGTCTTCTTTTTATGGAATGTTTTCTTAATAGCGGTCTCCAATTTATCGTAAATTAAGGGTACAACTGTAGCCAATACATGTTAATTTGGTTTTGTCAAATTGGCAGAATGACTAGTCCCACTATCACTAAATGTTTTTATAAAGGTTTTTCAGAGGTTTTTAATTTGGACAGGAAACCATTTTTCAAGAGAGTACAAAAATGATTTATTGAAAGCTAGTAAGGATCTAGTTTAGAAAGCAATAATCAGGGTTTTTCTAGAGTAAACAGTTGTGATAAAAAGGTGACAAATGAATCTTAGTTATGTTACATAATTTAATACAGCTTCGCAAATTAAGATTAAACATAACTGGTCCATATTAAGTTCCTGTACAGAACTGCCCCATTTGTTATCTACATAAACATACAAAATATGGGAAGTGAAATGACTATTGTTTAAAAAAGCAGAGTGGTGGTGATCTAGTTCTGGCAACTGAATTGGTAAAATACAAATGAATTAAGTATTAAAGCAGTCAAGTGTTAAACAGATGTTGAAGCTTAAACAGATCATTTTATAAAGAGTTGTATAACATTAACATCTATGTAGGTTTATTTTTATGTTTTTGGGGCTTGATATGTTATTTAAATGTTCTGGACTGCATTATATAATCAAAACTGGTCATATGACATTATGTATTGTGTTAACTTCTACACTGAAAGTCTTGTACTTTCAAGCTTTACTCATTTGGTGGTCAGAGTTTTCACAATTTTCACCCAATCACAGCTTAAACTGGTGCAAGACTTTTCACCCAAACCCACTACTTCTATTCTGTCATTTCTCCCCCTGCATTCTTTGTTCTCTTCTGTTCTGCTATGTATACAATCTTCCTGCAGTTCTAATCTACCACACTTAGAGCCCTCCTGCTCTTTTTACCTTTCTCCATATAATTCCTGCTCTTTTTAACCTTTCTCCATATCATTCCTGCACTCAAGTGAAGCCTACTTCTATTTCTTTTCATCCACTAGCACAAATCCAGTGCATTACTCTCCAACCTCCCCACTATAGTCTATCTTGTTCACCTCAAAGCCATTATACTTAAAAATGTGCAGCCAATACTGCACTCCAATTACAACATACAAGTTTTATTTTCTGACTGTACGTAAGCACATCTATATTGGAATTTAGTTCTGTGGAGTTTTACTCCCTGGGACTCCACTGGCAAGAGGCTATCCACCCAGTGAAATTACCCTGGTTAACAGAGAATAAAAAGATACTACTGTGGTAATGTTGCTGTTCCCTTCCTCTCATCCTACCTGTTCAAATCTCCATGGCCTACCACCTGAATTATCCTATGCAGTTAAAGATGTCAGATAATCAGTGGACTGACTGGCCACACTATGTATATAGTTACTCTTTTGCCCTTGTCCAAGACTTGCAGTTTTTGACCAGGTGCCAAATCTTTACAGGCTCCACTGTGTACTGTTCCCTCCTCTGACTTGCATGGTGGTAACACAGCACTCTGATCCTATAATTACTTCAGACTCTCCTGCCACAGGTCTCTCCAGGAACAGTACTGTGTTCAAGTTGCATACATAACATTGGGTAGTATATAGCAGATCTCACTGCAGATCGCTGGTGCATAGTGCAGTGCACCACCAGACATAGCCACATTGACCCTTCATAACTGAAGCACAACATTCCATGTCTTGTAAGCTCTTTATAAAAGTCCAGGGTCAGCTATGGTTCCAGCTATGTCCTGCATTACCTGCAACTATAGTGGACACAATGACTAGTATGCTGCCTACATCCATGAAACAGTATATATGAGACTTTGGAGCTGGTAATCTTTGCACCTACCAACTGGAAAACCCTGTGGAAACACTCCATAGGTAGTGCTGGAATATGCATATCTGCCAGATGTACAAATCATGGCAGGGACATGAAGTGTGCAGAGCACAGGGTAGTGTACACAGACTGAGTGATATGTCAAACACCAGGTTGGGCCTTGATGGCTACGTGGTTGCAGTCAATGGCCACCAGAACACCAGGCAAATGAGGCAATGTGCAAAACCCATTGAGTGACTTATGTCTTCTCTGCTGTCTGTGGTAACCACAAGTGCTATATACGTGGCAGCAGTGCATCAAGAACTGGTGTACGAGTCCTGAGGCAGATGCTTGGTAAACTCCCACATTATCCAGTAGATGCTCCCTCCCCCCATTGCAGGGATGTTTTTTGTAACATAAGCTTTTTACTGTGATACTGTACTTCACTGAGATACTGAAGATATCCGTTGCTTCCAACTGTCTATAAGTGCCTCTCTTTGCTCTTATATTGAACTTTTAGTTTGTATTTGCAAAAAACAAGAAGTAATCTCCATGGTATCCCCGAAGTCTCAAACAACCCACTAAACAAGTATAGTGGTCCAAAAACAAAACAGTGTAAGAAACTTCTCTGAGTGGAAGATTTTCAGTCCATATATCTCTTTGCCTTGGTGTACAATAAAATACATGAACGGAGGAATTTGAATGCTGTACTGAAGGTGTAAAATTTTGGCAAGACTGGAAACAATTGTAAATAGAGGAAAGGATAACTCAGAAAATAGCAGACAGCCTACAACTCTCCCTTATGCATAAACAGAACAAATGTAATTACTGATGAATTTAATTACATAAAACTGAAAAGGTAATGTTAAAACTGAAAAAACCCTAACCCAATGAGAACAGGCTCAGAACACAATCCAAAGCACAATGAAAGCTTTTGCAGATTCTATTTTAAAATGGTTTCAGAGAATCTCTCGTTCCCCGCGCTCCCTTATTTACTCCAACTGCAGAAGCATTTTACATTTTCATCTGTATCAAATATTCCTTAGTTTAGCTTCAGAGGTAAAATAGAGGTTTACCTCATGCAAACTTACTGCCATTCTTAACAGTAAGAACTCTACAAGATTATTCTCACGTATCTTTCGGGTGCTTACTTTTAACAGAAATTTCTTCAGAAGTTAAAGCTAGTGAGTGGAAAAAATTAAAATGGAGTTTTAAACTGTGTAGAAATAAAATATGTTCAATAACAAGAATTTAGAGGGGCTGACAAAGTTTTGCAGAAGGGGAATCTTGGAACAAGAGGTATATCTGCAGAGTGTTAAAAAGAAACATTAACTGGATAATATGCATTGGTTTACAATTGCTGCCATTAAGCAGTGTTTTGATAACTGCTGAGCACAAAAACTTAGCACAGCAACTTAGGGTTGTTGCCAAACGTAGGGAACCTTTTAAAGAACTATCACCAGATATCCTGCAGAGGTATTAGAGTTACTTCAGAAGTTAAATTATAAAGCAGAGGCATTTAGAAATTAAGAAAAAAGGAAATGGAAATATTTAAGAAAGACTGAAGTATGCCAAGGAGAGGTTCAATTACTAGGTTAAGACAGGAAATGAGAAAACTGACAATCTACAGGGAGATGGTATTTCTGTGGAAGTTTGGAAGAGGGATGTGAAACCTCTGGAATGTTACTTCACAGTAAAAGGATGGGGCAGCACCAACATCTGGAAAAAATGTTTATAATACCCAAAAGCTGTAAAGACCCATCAGACAACGTCATATAGGACAATTTCAATTCTAAACTGCAATTATGAAGCATTTGTCCATAACCAAAAATGGCAAAGGTGTTGCCAAACTGATAAGATATGGATCGACCTGGTTTTGTGAAGTGGAGGCAAATGTTTGATACAGTGATGGTCGAAAAGGAAGAATGTAAGAAAACACCACTGCTGGTGGGTCTTGTGCACAGAAAGCATTCACGGTAAGCTGGAATATTAGGACTATGGCAATGGAAGCTTTTGCATTCCCTGATGAGGGAAATTAAGAGAATACAATTTTTGTGTCAAGTGGGAGGATTTCTCTGACAAGTTGTGTCTGAACTTAGGAAGTGCTGCACTAAACTTCTAGAATCACACCACTTAAACTCCAGGAATGTCATGACATGAGACAATTTGAAATTTAGTTAGCACCATTCTGTCCAACAAGTCTCACCTGTTTTGATAAAGTTGTGACTCTTGGGTTAAATTTGTAAGTACAAGTTCCTTTCATTATGATCATGTAGCTTTTGAAGGCAAGTACCATCTAAGAAGCACTTGGTTACATTGTACTTTCTGAAGAAAAACTGCAGCAGCATTTTGTACAGTTTTCTTGACATTTCACAACACTGCTGCATCTTTACTGGAAACAGTTGCATACCTTGATGGTTGTGACATACTAATGGCAGGACGACTGTATACTGAAAGGCATAATAATGTGGCAAGACTGATGTACTGGGGATTGTGAAAACATTATAATATTGAAGTAGCTGAAAAACACTGGAAACATAAGCTACAAAGCATCATAGAAAATGAAGTCTACATCACATGGGATCACCCATTACCAACAGTTCATAAGATAAATGTGAGAAAACCAGATGCAGTGGTCCATGAAAAGAGGACAAAAGTAGCATTGAACACTGAAATTGCTATATCCAGTGACTGCAGTGTCTTGCATACAAAGAGACACAAAGTCATAAAATATCAAGATTTATAGGCAGAAATGAGAGCAATGCGGAAGAAAGATGCCCAGACTGTTCCAATAGCAAATCAAAAAAAAGAATCTGCAATCATATTTAGATATGTTACCAATACATGCAAGTCCACACAAATTGCATTAGGAATCCTTGCTGGGCATATTGTGAATGCTGTGAACAGCACTTCTGTCTGACAAAGACTGAAACAATAGTAATTTAATGAACTTTAATTGTACTTTGACTTAGGAATGAGGTCCATTCCTGTCATGTATTGGAAACCCAAAAGCTTTGGAAATATTAAAAGAAAACAATTACACATTTTTACTGCTTTTCACATTAGTCTCCAATAGTAATCTGAATTTACCCCAGGTCTGGCACCCGACTATTAGCTACAGACAGCCTATAATTTAAGCATGAATGCTTACGTCTATATATACACCCCATAAAACAGTACAAAATTGCCAAGTACAGTAAATGTAACATACAGTAAATCTTGAGCCTTTTCCCCTCACTTACATAATGGTGAGGAGTCACTGGCTTTTCCTTGTATCGAAAAGGACAGTTGTCCATTTTCTACCAATGGAGACCAATTTATACCAAATAAAAGCTTCCTAAAGGCTAAAGCAACTGAACTGCAAGTATTCAAAGTTATAGTTTGCCTGCAAAGTCCTGATTTAACACTGTATACCATCCTAAAAATCTACCATTAAATTCTACAATTTTGTTAAAACTGCTGCTTTTATTAAAGTAGTTTACCAGCACATTAAAAAGTACATCAATACCTACTTTCCATACAATTTTTTTCCTGACATTCTGGAGTAGTCTCACTTTAGCTTGACGTTCTGCGAATATCCATGATCTGACAGGTCTACATGTTCCTCTTGGGATAACACCAGTTGGAGAGCACACATCCCTTTCACGTCAGTTGACATGTAAATCACATACTCAAGGTCCTGCTATGCCTTCCCCCTTGAAAGCATTCTAGTTCACTGCTTGTGCTCTCCAGCATTTACTGAGAGTAACAGCTTAGCAAAACAAGTGCATGCTTCTGGCCTATGCTGCACGCTGTACTCCCATTTCCACTGCAGTCACAGCAGCACACCATAGTCTTCTTCATCCTCACAGGATGGCTAAGCCAGCACTTTCAGTATTTCTGACAACCAGTCAAAATAGACTTGCAGGCTGTATAGATAGACTTGCAGGCTGTATAGATTTAACAGAAAAGCAGAAAGTAGGAGTCTCTTCCCTATGCCTTGTTAAGCAGGCAAAGAAATTCCTTTCATAAGTAATTAGAATCAAAGATGGACATTTCAAGTTTAAAGCAGAACAGAAGTGAGGAGTACTAGAGTTGTTGGGTAAAAACAAATTATTCACAATTGAAAATACTTGGGATGAGAATACTACACTGAAGGGTGTAGCTGTCCTTTCAGTTATGAAAACAATGAGACCACCAAGGCCAGACAACAGCCACTTACAGTGGCAAGGGCAGTAAGAGCAGAATTGTAGTGGAGTAAACTGCAGGAATGCTGGCAAACAGCCTGGAGACAGAAGTCAAATAAAATCAGCCTGCGCTACAAACAGGAGAACTTTTTTTTAATGGCCGAGATCTACAGGAACTAATATGAAAAGAATTCCAAAGACAAGTGGTCATCCAGCAGAAAGCTAGATTACAGATATGCTGCAAAACGAACCAGAGTTTCATGATCTGACCAGGTAAGATGACTGCCCCCCAGTACCCTTTGATTTGGTTTCCATTATAATTTGCTGGTACATGGAAGGGCAGCCATTATCCTCTGTACAATCACCAGGACATTTATCCATGTTTATGAGCCCTACCAATTATAGGTACAGCATAGTACAGTTTGGCCCCAAGCTGTTGACTAGTCATCACCTGAATCAAACCCTGTCTCACCTACAGCATAATGGGACATCCCTTAAAAGGTTAAACTGGAAAGCTTACTACAAATGCCAATATCACACATTACAAATGGGGGGGGGGGTTAAGTAACATGCATTGACAAGTATTAATACATTCTAAAACCAAACAAAGATCTATTATCTAAAAACAGATAAATTAGTGGAAACACACTTAGAACTTGACCATTTAGTTCATGCAGATCTGCAATTAAAGTGAAACCTAGCAGCCCTGCAAAGCCAGATGCTCTCTCAAAGGCATAACCAAATGCCAAATCCTTTTGACAACCAACTCCAAACCATTGTCAAACTTACATGCAGGAAAGCACGACTTACTGCAGATCACTCCCCTTTAAAAGGGAGAAGTCAAATGTGCACAATTTACCTTTGAATTTGAGTACAGCTCGGTATGGGTTGTAGATGGTCAAGACTTGCTTGTGGCTTGTTTGGTCACTGGCATAAAAGGCAAGCTCTGCAGGGAATACAAAGACTGGAACTCTTCCTCCTGAAATGCTGGGCTTTTGACCCAGTGGAATGATGTGATCAGATCTTGATCCCTTGCTTTCCTGTTGTCTCTCACTCTGGTCTTTGCCTTGCTCCTGCTGTGCCCGCCGGCGCATCTGCAGCTCTTTACTGCAAGCCTTTATCTACATGGCCTTTCAGGAGATTTTCCACTTCAGGAAATCTGTAATTGCACATACAAAAAAAATCTGTTCACATGCAGAAAAATGCAATAGCAGTAGAAAATTACCAATCAGAAAAGTTTGTACACGTCTATATAATTAAAAAAGGGAAATGATCATGCACATAACTAAAAAAGGAACTGATCTGCAAGATTCTTAACTCATCAGTTACAGTTTTCCAAAAGGAAATTCATGATTTGCCCCTCAATTCCTGGTAGCAACTCTAAACCCCCACTAACTCCAAGATTGCTACATGTTTGAATTTCTTTTTTGAGGGGAAAGGACCAGTGCTGTATGCTAACTAGCCATCTAGCTAACATCCACAATACTTTGACTGTTCTTTCAATAATTTGCCAGTTTTTGTCTTGAGACAAAATTATAGTTGGGACTGTCTGGAGAAAAATTACTAACTGCTGTTTTCCCATTCTGGTTTTGCAGGACTGCTTCACACAAATCACAACTAGCAACACTGTAGTGTATGAACAAAGTTGAAATTACATGACAATTTTTTATTTCATCACAATCAGAAGTCTGAACATAAGCAGTTTTAAATGCTGGGTGGGGAAGGGACCCATCTGCTTGGAACTGACCATCTTGTCATTTATTCAGCTTAAACAGTCACTGACTTGGATTTGCAAGAGGAGTGCATTTGTGAAGATGCGTGTATATTGCGACAACCACACAATCTGATGACTAGATGTACATTTGTGGATAAAAATCAATACATAAGGTTAAGTTAACTAGTGACAGCTGTAACTGCAGTTCTACTCTGATCATGCTAAAACCTGTAAAACCAATACTGCTATGTCAATTGCTGGTATGTAGGGTTGGAAGGGACTGCAGTGTATTTATTAAGAGCAAGTTATTTTATTTCACACTTTCCTTTACATCACAAGCATCAGCACTTCACCTAAATAGCTGTATTTCATGATCTGGCAGGAACAGTGTGTGAAGAAGGTAACTGTGGCATAGGGAGTAGCATTGCCATCAAAAGTGCCTAGCCTTGGTTGAATTCTTGGCTTTTGCTTCTGTGTGGAGTCTACATGTCTCCATGCGTGTGTAGGTCTATCCATGTGCTGTAGATACAGCCACAATGAAAAGTTGTGATGGCGTTCTTCTAGTTGGCATTAAGAAAAGAAATTCAGTTTTCAAAATGATTTTATTGTATTCTTTCAAAACCTTAACTTGCCAAGAATGTACTGCAATAACTGGAATAAATGCATTGTGTGCATGTGTATCTTGTTAACAGGCCTGGCCTTCAGGAGTACTGTTAGTATGTGCATTAAACGCTGGACATATTTTCTCAGGACACAGTACTGCAACCTCATCTAGTCCAAATCCGCTCTGCTCAGGTGTGTACAAATCACTGACTTGTGCAGGGGTCTGGAAGGCAATGTGGTCATAATATTTTTTTCTCACGATTAGTACACAGTGCAAAGAAAATTGCTACAGTCTGCATAAGGGCTACAGACAGTGTGGCCATTTCTTTAACCCCCCCCTCCCATCTCAGAGACATACACAACACTACCATTTTACTAGCAATGTACTGTTTAGAAGCATTAAATTGGAAGGTTAGTTGATTATGTAATCACTTTCCTCACAAATATTAGATTATTTTAGGGTGTAGGAATAAAGAGGCATGCCTTTGTATACATCCAACAATAATTGAACTACATTAGTCTAGTCATTTTTGCCTAGTTTGACAGAGTGAGTACAAAGTTGTCCATCATTCGGGGGGGAGGGGCATAGTGTGTATTTTTTTTTTTTTAACAGAAGCCATTTGAAACAAAGACAGTTTCAACCTTCACACTAGTATAACCCCAGAGGGATACACAAAAGGGGGCTATCTTTTTGGGAAGAAAAACTGCCAGATAAGACGATGCATCCTCAAGCATTTTATTGTCTACTGCTACCTTATCAGACAACTTGTTCCTCAAAGATAAGTTCTCAGGGCATAGCCAGCATGTTGAAGGGCTGGCAGCAGATTTTACTTGCTCTGTTATTTCATTCTATTTGACAGGAAATTTTATTACTAAGTTATCCTACTTGATATTTTCAAGTGGTTTTGAATGATATAATCGAAAAAATATTGATATATACTATTATTTTCTTGTCAAATATTGTAGTAGAAAATGTCTTCACTCATACAGAACGAGTCGCACAAACTCACAGGAATAATCCTTGAAAAAAAGACTTTCAGATCGTCTTTACTATTCAAGAACTTTCACTCAAACTGGATAAAATGGACAATGAGCTGGACAACTTTAAAGAAAAAAGTGTACAAAACAAATGGAGAGTAGAAACTGCAAATCTCTGGAATATAATGTGCACTGAATGACACAGAAGAGAGACGAACAGAAGAAGAACACAGAATATCTACAGAGACAGAATACAATGGTTTTGAATAAAACAGATGACCTGGAAAACAGATCTCTGAGAAACAATATTTGTATATTTGGTTTACCTGAGAAACTAGGAAGAAGTATGACAAACTTCTTAACATCTTGGCTCCCTAGAATTCTTAATGTGCCTGAAGCTATGTCATATGGGTTTGAGAGGGAGCACAGGTCCCGGACTGCACCATTCTCCACAAAGGCTAATTCATCTCAGAGATCCACTATTGTAAGGTTTTTGTCTTCACAAGATAAAGAACTAATTCTAAAAACAGCATGGTCAAAACATCCCATCAAGTTGGAGGATAAAATATTTGACAATGACTATTCTTCTACAGTAATGTCCAAGAGAAAGTTTTTTACCCACGATAAAAGAATTGAAAAAACAGATCAAAGTTCATCTACTTTTCCTGGTCAGACTTAAAATATTTCTAAAAGATGAAGTCAAAATCTTTGAAAAAATGGACAATGCCATATACAGTAAACTCTGTTAACCGGCACCCATAGGGATTGGTAGATGCCGGATAACTGTATTTTCTGGTTGCTTGAGAGTTACTATTAAAAACAGGCCTGACTAATACTGTACCCTATACTATTTGTTTGGTTTCACTTGTTCTCAGGTTTGGGAGAGAGGCAATTTATTCCTATCTTCCTTTTTAAAACTCTGTTTGTTTGTGTCTTTCGGCTTTTCCCGGTTAGGGGTCGCCACAGCGAAACTCCGGTCCGCTAATGATTGGCAGTTGATTTTTACGTACCAGCTTGCCAGGCCTGACACACAACCTTCAACGAAGGTACGCCCATTCATGCATGTCTCCACGCAGAAGACGCTCTAGCTGAGAATCGAACCAGACAGCGTCTTACTGTGAGCCGACAACGCTACCGCAGCACTCTAAAAACATAAAGTATGTTTCTGCAGGGGGGAGGAGACAAAGTGCAACACATGAAAATTGTACTGCATTTCTTAGATTTTTTCCCCTGGTTGCTTGAGTTCTGGTTAAATGAGAGTTTACTGTACTTGAAAATAAAGACTATAATAGACCTTTTGGCTTTACCCGGTTAGGGGTCGCCAGAGCAGATCATCTGTCCGCTCATGATTGGCAGTGGAGTTTTATGGTGTCAAGTTGCCAGCCCGGTGTCCAACCTTCCACAGAAGGCACACACACACACCTAGGGCCAATTTAGAGTGTCCAATCCAACAACTGCAGGTCTTTGGGATGTGGGAGGAAACCGGAGCAACTGGAGGAAACCCACGCAACCACAGGGGGGACATGCAGACTCCGCACAGAAGGCACCCCAGCCGAGAATCAAACCGGAGAACCTCTTGCTGTGAGGCGGTAACGCTAACAGCTGCACCACCGTGGCCGCCCAAAGATTATAATAGACCAGACAAAATGGACTGGTGTAACATCTCTTTCTACAGGTCTTTTCAGGGAGAACTGGACAACCAATGAGAAAAAGAAGATGAAAGAAAAGTGACCTTTTGATGTATATTCTATTTACTAGTTTAGTTCAGAGCATTACTTAGTCAACATTATCCTCAAATGTTTCTTTTCTCTCACTGTTATACTTTAGAAGCTTGAGTGTATTCAACAAGGTAACAACTTTTCATAATTTATTCCTCATCTCCCTCTTCTCATTGTTTTTTTTTTATAAATTTACTTTTAATATACTTCACTACAAGCTTAATACATAATTTTGTCAATTACCAAAATCTAATTATCTGTCAATAATCTTAACCTTACTTTGGTTTATTTGGGTGCACACAGGTCTTTCAAACTTATACAAATTTAATAGATAAAGTCTATTAAATTTTCTTTTTTTTGTTTTTTTTTTTTAGAAATGCTTTGGCTTTATTTAAAGTAGTCTAATTGTAAGATATGTTCAGTCGAGGGGGAGGGAAAGGGAGGCACAGGTTAGTTAATTATGTGTTTGTATATTTTTGCCATTACTTTATCGCTTAAGATGCAGAAGTCAATGTTTATGATCGGGGCGTCTTGATGGTTTTGATGACTTAAAAACTGGTTGGGGGTGGAGGAGACTTATGCGGCTCGTCTTTGGGTTTTGTATGTTGTATATTTTATCCTTTTTTCTTTTCTTAAAATGCATTTTGTAGGTGGATTATGAGACTTGATTGCTGTCTCTAGCCGGAATGTGGTGTGGCACAACTGGAAAGTATTGAGGGAATGGTTGTGACTTGTGTATTGGCGACCGGAAATCTGGTTGGTCCTGTACTAATTAGAATTGATGCTCAGTGTAAATACAAAACTAAGACTGCTCAAGCACTTAGCTTCATGACGCTTTCATGTTCAGATTTTAAAATATCATTCCCGCTGATGCCACGAGCCTGTACTGCATTTTGTAACATCAGAGCAGGCTTTTCTTATGTCGATGTTGGCAGTTATCTTCAGTTAGGATTACACTGACGTTGCACGCAGAATGCAAAATGCAGTAGGGAAGATTCTTAGGGTTGCTACCAAAAGTTTTACACTTGTAACAAGAGCAGGGGAAAATGAGAAAGAAGCACTAAATTAAAGATACGGTATGACAAATTATTCACATATTAAGGAAATATGCATTAAGATGTGGCAGACTGTTTCAGCTTCCTAATGTTAACAAAATTTAAAAAAATCTTATTTATTCACCATTTGCAGGAATGCAGATTATACCATGTTTAGCCTTGATTTGCTTGTAGTTCATGTTTACTGTAAGTCGTAGTCATTCAGTTGCCTCATGTTGGTACCTCCCTTCATTAGGCATTCTACTGTAGTCCTCATAAGGAAACACACTTAATACAGAATGTTGAATTGAACTGGAGATGGAATGTAAATAGTAGATAAAATCTGTATGCTTATGAGGCAATGAAAGAGGGGCAGCAAGTATGTCCCACGCTGATTAACGATAAATGTATGATAAGAGTGGTTTTAGGGAACATGTCAGATCATAAGAGGATGTTTCTCTGTCAGTTAATATACTCAAGCCTTTGCATTTAGTGTGAGGTACTAATGCTTCTGTACTTGCTATTTCATTAGCTTGCTCCAACCAAATGGTTTTCATGTACTTATTCAATTTCTAAATTTAAAGATACAATAGTGTTTTAAACAAAAGCTTAAAGACTAAATGTTTATATGAACAACAATCTGAATGTAAGAAGGCGTTTAAGTCTGTGCATGATGAATATGTAAGTCTGTTTAAGTGACATAAATGTTAATTATACACAAAATTTGTTACACTTCCGGTTTAAAGTTGTTTAAAAAGTTAAAATATTTCACCTTGGCAGACTAGAACTCTATTTTTTGCACTTACAAGTGCACAAGTTATTATGCAGTATGAAATAAGTGTATTAGGCAACTCTGATATGTTAAGCTGTCAGAGTTTAATATACTCATCCGTCGTCGCCTAAAGAGGGTTCTACTACTGATACTTGAATTCCTCTAATGATATTAAAAGGGCCACTGCAAGGCTATGCCAACTACTGTACTATCACAGTAGTTTTTTGATGTAGATATAAAAATATCAAAATATAAAATGGTTCTGTTACAAATTATAGCAGAACTGTTTACACTTGATAGTAATGAAAGCTCAGTTTACATCCCATATTGATCTTTAACAATGATGATTTCTTGCTGAGCGGCTACAACACAGGGCGAGAAATTTCTCTTCATTGACTCTCTGCACTTGGTTGTGCTCTGTTTTAAAGCAAACTGTCAGTACAACCTACACAGTAATAAATTATCTCCCTAAATGGTTGGAAATTGATCAATATATTTCAAATAGAATTGTGAAAAAACATATGCAATAAATTATACCACACGTGTGAAAGTCAGTAAGATAGTAACGAATATTCTTAATACTAAATAGTTTATTTTTTTTCTCACAAATACTTTGTTTAAAATATTTATAGTTTTACTGAAATTGCTTGTGTGATGTTAAAAATATATAACATGTTAACATATATGTTAACATTATTTTAAATAGCAGAAAAGTGTTGGAGCTGCTTATGTGGCTGGGTGGGGTGGATTGGATGGTTTCACTATGCAAGCTAGGAGTTTTAGACTCCATGAAGGGGAAGAAGGTTAAGAGCAATATATAGTTAAACTTTAACATTTTTTTTCTTCATGTCTGATATATTCTACAATTAATACTGTAAGAGATGACAAGCAGTACAAGTCAGTTTTATAAGTGGTTTTCTAATAGGATTACTATTGGAAGTTGTAATAAAATTGATATTTTGTTTGACATTTTGTTTACCATAAACTATGTCACATTTGAAATGCATATCTATTAATATCAGTGGTCTAAACAATAGTTGCAAAAGAAGCAGTTTAAGTAAAATTTCTAAATTTATTTGCATCTCAAATTATTTTTTGCAAGAAACTCCTTTATTACAGGAAGACAAACAGACTTGATATGTATTATACTGTATTAAGTAGTTCCCAATACAGTCAGAAGAAGAAGAGGGGTTGTGATTCTTTGGAGAAATTCTCTTCCTACACCCAATATTTTTAACATGCATACAATGACAAAGGAATGTTATGTTCAGTATCAATAGAAATTAATAAAAATATATACCCTTATTAATGTGTATTGGACATCTGATATAGGTGTTAAAACAGTTAAACATCAACTAGAACAGATCATACAACTTTCGAAAGGTAGTAATGTAATAGCTGGGTGTCACTCGTCTAGTCGGGATGTAATAGACTAGTCTGTATGGGTTTTATTCAAGCACCTTTATTATGTACAAACACATCACGATTGAAGCTTATTAACTTTAACTTAGGTAACTTATATACAAACTAGCTACATTCATTATTACGTGCCCACTCTCTGGCTGCACTTTCAAAATGGCACAGAGTATAGAACGTGCCTGCTATTTTATATATGCACATTTAGTCTTTGATATGCTTCTTAGACACTGCATACACACGCACTGTTCTACATCCTCCTTCTGGGCAATAGAGAAGCGTGAATTTGGCTTTGGAGAAATTTTTTACGGTGGTTTCCCTAATGGGGGTGGGTGGGGGAGGGATGTGGATGTCTAGGGTGATTAGCTTGTGGTCGGATCTGACAGAGGAATTGACCTCTGGTGTGGAGCACCGGTTGCCCATGTTGGTAACCAGGTCTGGGATATTGCTGCCCCTGGTGGGGGTGAGGATAAGTTGATCCAAGGCAATGGAATTTATGAATTCCAGAAAATGTTGAACACAAGAGTTGGTACATGAGTAGTTTTCCCAGTTAATGGTGGGATAGTTGAAAATCGCCCATTATTAGGGTGTTAGGTTGAACCCTAATATTTTCCAGTGTATCAAGAAATGAGTGGGAATCCTGGGGCATGGTGGGGGATCTGTAGCAAGCTACAATTTGAATTGCGGTCTTGCCCAGAGTTAGTTGCACTTGGATATTCTCGGATGCATTATGCTGAGCAACTAGCTTGGAGGTGTGGATATCCTTAATGAATATGGACACGCCTCTGCCTTTAGTGTTTCAGTCCAGATTAGGTGGCCGAAAGGTGTGGTATGAATTACAGCCTGGTAATGGAGGAGTACTCAGGAGCCTTGAACGAGGTCTCTATCACTGCACAGATGTCAATGTTCTCCATTTTAAGGAGTGCCTCGAGTGAGTGCATTTTGAGGTTTAGACTTCTAGCATTGAGTAGCAATACCCTCAGATTTTGCTTGCTTGTACTTGCTACGGTGGTGAATTTGTCATTTGAACCTTGCCTAAAAAAGGCACTATAGGGGTGGCTAGAGCCTTAGCCAGTATCTGGAATCCCAGGGGTGACAGGTGCAGGCCATCTCTGGCAGCCCAGGCAGACATACTGGATCACCTTAGAACGACACCAGAAGCTTAGCCAATTGAAGTCATTTTGTCCTTGTACTGTGGTATCATTCTGGGTGATGGCAGGATGCTAGTCAGGGCTAGGGTCATACCTGCCTGGGCTACAAGATCAGACAGCTCCTCCATGTCCCTTTTCATGTAATCCAGGGAGGTATGTCTCAGGTCATTCACACCAACATGGACAATGACAGAGTCATATATGTACTTGTTGTGGAGTGACCTGAGTGCATGCGTTATGTGGCGGATCCTGGCACCCAACAGGCAGCTGACAGTAACTTTCTCCTTGTTTAGCCTGGTGAGTGGAACATCAGTGTGCCTGACTATACAGTCACCTATGACTAGACTGTTGGGTACATTGTTATGCCTTATGGGCTGTGGTTGAGTGGCACACTGAGTTTGTGGGCTATGTGTTATTTGGGTTGTGTTGAGGGGTGGAGGTTGCTCGTGTTTCTGCTTTGGGAGTCCCTGTTGCTTGGGCAGGTTTTTACTGACAGCCTCTGTGAATGTAGATATGTGTTTTGTGTTTCTGTGTGTGTGTGTGTGTGTGTGTGTGTGTGTGTGTGTGTGTGTGTGTGTGTGTGTGTGTGTGTGTGTGTGTGTGTGTGTGTGTGTGTGTTCTGGTGGTTCAGGTTTTGAGGGACTATGTGATGAGTGTGGTGTGGTGCAAGTGTTCACCTTCTCCTCTTGACACTAGTCCAGTCTTGGGTGAAGAGAGCTTTGCTTCCATTTTGGCTACATAAATGCATCTCTCACACGTTGTAGTGTTGGGTGGTAGGAGGAGAGGGTTGTCTGTGTACATGAGGCAATTGCTGCATTGCCCCAAGATGCCCAGATTCATCAGGTAGACAGGAGAAAACACTGGGAGCTGACCATTAGACATGCCTGGATAGGTGCTTATTTGTTAAGTACTAGAAACTGTTTTCCTCTAGACAAGTGAGGAAAGTTGAGTGCTGTAGTAATTTGTAGCTTATTTAGTGCTTACAACAAGTTCTGAACAAGTGTTGAACTCAAAGAAACAGACTTGAGTGCTGAAACTAAAAAACTGGCTAGTTCTAAGAAACAAAATTAAGCTAGAAGACTTCCCTGCAACAGAAAGGCTTGGGGGCTCAGAAGCCCACAAACAGTCCTGGACACAGCAAATCTGTATCTAGACTAGACAACCCACAGGAAAGGCAGGAAACAAGCTTAGAAATGTCTTTTTTTTTTTTTTTTTTTTTTTTTTTTAAGTGGAAAGAGAGAAAGGAGGAGCAGAAACTAAGTGGATTGGCCTAGTGAAAGAAAGAAAATTCATTCTCAAACTGTCTGAGACCCAATAATGATTGCGCAGGTCTTCCGACTACATAGAGCTGTAACAATTCCTAGCAAAACATGAAAGCACTACTAAGCCTTTGGTTTAATTTCTTCACCCCCATAAGCAACAAGTTTCGCACTACTAGCCACATTGAGTTATTCATTAGTTCTCGCCTTAGCAAGTGTTTTCTGCTGATATAACATTACACTTTGAACCAGTGTCTACTTTGAGCTTGGTGGATTTACCATAGTCTCCTTTGAGCTTGGTGGATTTACCATCGATCTGGACAGTACAAAATACTTTGTTCTTTGCCAATTCCTAGCAAAACAACATGAAAGCACTACTAAGCCTTTGGTTTAATTTCTTCACCCCCATAAGCAACAAGTTTCGCACTACTAGCCACATTGAGTTATTCATTAGTTCTCGCCTTAGCAAGTGTTTTCTGCTGATATAACATTACACTTTGAACCAGTGTCTACTTTGAGCTTGGTGGATTTACCATAGTCTCCTTTGAGCTTGGTGGATTTACCATCGATCTGGACAGTACAAAATACTTTGTTCTTTGCCAAGAAATTCACTGCATCAACCTTTTCACCAATTACTGATGCACCATCTAATAGAAAGTAGAATTGCAGCTTTCTATGATCAACTTGCTTTTTTGAGTAACCCTTTATAACTGCGTGAGGTTTACTTAATTTGCAAAACTTGAAAAGGGTTCCAATTTTTACACTTGTGGCAGTGCTGGCCAAATGTTAAGCATTTTTCTCTTTTAGACTCAGGATTGGCAACACAATTGCGACATATTGTATATTATATACTGTGCGGATTATAGCACAGGCCAGGATAGTGAGGACAACGAATATCCTCCTTTACCTGCTGCACAACAACCTACGGAGCATGAATGCCATTTGCAGAATGAAGGGTGCAATAATAAAGAACATTTTAATTGCAAATGGGGAAGAAATGGGTCCAATAGTAACAACAAAGGAACCGTGTATCCGTAGTTTTCGTCGCAGCAGCAATTCAATAAAAGAAGTAGATGGCAATGACCGTTTTGCTAAAGACTATAATATCGTTGTGAATTTGTCTGGTTGTAATTTGTCTCGGGAACAGTTCTCTTTTAAACTTCGGGCTAAAATTTATCCCTACTGTTCTACCACGAATACATGTTTTAAAAACAAGAAATGTTTCCCTTTGTTCGTAAACTTTATTTGAAAGTGTTTTATACGAATTCTGCTGACAATTTGCTTGTTGATGTATCAGAATTTATGAATGAAAGTTTTTATTCTTGTTGTTCAGATTTAGATGACAATGTAGAATATTTACACAATGATGCTTATTGTTTGATGCTGCTATTTCTACTAAAAGTTTAGTTCTCCTTATAATAAACAAAGTATTATGCACTTTAGTTCTATGTTGAACTTTGCTGTAAATGGGGTGTGTAAAGATTTGTCATATGATAAACATAATATTGGTTATAATTGATTTGTCATATGATAAACATAATATTGGTTATAATTTAACGTTAAATGAATGGAAAGCTTTACAAGAACTTAAAGAAAGGAAAGACTTGGTCATAAAGCCGGCAGACAAAGGAAAAAATCGTTATGATGCACTTTCAACTTCTTCTTCTCTTTTGGCTGTTCCCGTTATGGGTCGCCACAGCAGATCATCTGTTTCCATTTCTTCCTGCCCTCTGTATATTGGTGTGTCACACCAACAACGTGCATGTCCTCTCTCACCACATCCATAAACCTTATCTTAGAACTTCCTCTTTTCCTCTTACCTGGCAGCTCCATCCTTAGCATCTTTTTCCCAATATACCCAGCATCCCTTCTCTGTACATGTCCAAACCAATGCAATCTCGCCTCTGACTTTGTCTCCAAACCGTCCAACCTGAGCTGACCCTCTAATATACGGATTCCTAATCCTGTCCATCCTCGTCACACCCATTGCAAATCTTAACATCTTTAACTCTGCCACTTCCAGCTCTTACTCCTGCCTTTTTGTCAATGCCACCGTCTCTAACCCATACAACATAGCTGGTCTCACTACCCTCTTGTAGACCTTCCCTTTCACTCTTACTGGTACCAGTCCGTCACAAATCACTCCTGACACTCCTCCACCCTGCCTGTACTCTCTTCTTCACCTCTCTTCCACACTCACCATTACTTTGAACTGTTGATCCCAAGTACTTAAAACTCATCCACCTTCGCCAACTCTACTCCCTAAATCACCATTCCTCTATCTTCCCTCTCATTCACACACACACACACACACACACACACACACACACACACACAGTCTTAGTCCTGCTGACCTTCATTCCTCTCCTCTCTAGAGCATATCTCCACCTCTCCAGGGTCTCCTCAACCTGGTCCCTACTCTCACTGTGGATCACAATGTCATCTGCAAACATCATAGTCCATGGGGCCTCCTGTCTGATCTTGTCTGTCAACCTGTCCACCACCATTGCAAACAAGAAAGGGCTCAGAGCTGATCCTTGATGTAATCCCACCTCCACCTTAAACGCATCTGTCACTCCCACTGCAAACTTCACCAATGTCACACTACCCTCATACATATCCTGTACCACTCACATACTTCTCTGCCACTCTTGACTTCCTCATACAATACCACAACTCCTCTCTAGGCACCCTATCATATGTTTTCTCAAAGTCCACAAAGACACAATGCAACTACTTCTGACCTTCTCTATTTCTCCATCAACACTTTCAGAGCAAACATCACATCTGTAGTGCTCCTTCCCGGCATGAAACCATACTGCTGATCACTAATCATCACCTCCCTTCTTAACCTAGCTTCTACCACTCTTTCCCATAACTTCAAGCTGTGACTGATCAGTTTTATCCCTCTGTAGTTACTACAGCTCTTCACATCAACCTTATTTTTAAAAATAGGTACCAAAACACTTTCTCCACTCCTCAGGCATCCTCTTGACTTTCCAAGATTTCATTAAACAATCTGGTTAAAAACTCCACTGCCATTTCTCCTAAGCACCTCCATGCTTCCACTGGTATGTCATGTGGACCAACTGCCTTTCCATTCTTCATCCTCTTCATAGCTGTCCATACGTCCTCCTTGCAAATCTGTTTCACTTCCTGATTCACTATCCCCACATCATCCAACCTTATCTCTCTTTATAATGCACTTTCAGCAGTATTATAAAATCTGTTTATAACATCTATCAGATAGAGAAGCTTATGAAAATAGAATAAAATCTACAAAGATGCTATAATGGAATTTCAGAATTTACTACAAAATGGTGTTAGATTAGGTTATTTGTCACAGGAAGGGTGTTCAGAAGAAGTTTAGTAGTGAAGGCTGTGTTCTAGATACATTTTATTGTGTGTCCAAGTTACACAAATATATAAACAACCCACCAGGACGTCCAATTATTTCGGCCTGTAAATATTCTTTCCATAATGTTGGGCTTTTACAGCTCGGTCTCTTGAGAGTCATGCAGAATTTTTTTTTCCACCCACCCTGTTACTATTCTGTTCTTAAATGCCACTGTCTTTCTAGTTGCCTGTCTGTTAGGTTAATTTAACCAAATATCTAATTTCCTCTCTGCTTTCACTGGCTTGTGTGAGTAAGCACAATTATTTTGTGAATTCACTCCCCTTCAACTATTTAAATTTATTGGCCATCCTACTGTATTCCATAGTACCAAAATACAAAAGTGACCACACCCTTTCAGTTTATCTTGCTGTTTTAAAAATAGTGAGTCCCCACTAAAACTTAACTTTTTAGACAGGTAAAACTTAAACCTACTTTCACATCTAAACTTCTCTAGTGCACACTGCAGTGTTTAGGATACTTTTTTTTCATCTTACCTTTAAGCATCCCTGTGACTAGCACTTGCTCTAATACCTGCTAAAAAAGCACTAGGAAGCCTTAAACTGATACAAGCACTCAATTCTCCTTGTTAGAAAAATTAATCATAGGCGCAACAGTCTATAACTGCAAAATAGCTTGCGAAGGTAAGGGAAAAAAGCTCCTATACTTTACAAAAAAAGCACCAAACCAGGCATGTCCAAGGGTCAGCTTCTGGTGATTTCTCCTGTCCACCTGGTGAATCTGGGCAATGCAGCAATTCTCAAGTACACAGACAACCCTCTACTACCACCCAACACTACAACCTGTGAGAGATGCACTTACATAGCCACACTGGAAGCAAAGCTCTCTCCACCCAAGATTGTGCTAGACAGTCAAGAGGAGAAGGTCAGCACCCGCACTACACCTCAACGCATAACCCTTCTAAACCCACACCACAAACACCCATACATAGCAACACTAAATCTACATATGCAGAGGCCCTTAACTGTACCCTGTCCAAGCAACAAGGACCTCCGAAGCTGAAATGCAAATAAACACCAATCACAACCAAAGTGTCACATAGCTCACAACACCAGTGTGCCACCCAGCAATAGCCCCTAAGGCAAGACAATGTACCTAACATTTTAGTCATAGGTGACTCTATAGTCAGGCACACTGACATCCCACTCACCAAGCTGAACAAGGAGAAAATTACAGTCAGGTGCCAGGATCTGCCACATAACACATGCACTCAAGTCACTCCACAACAAGTACAAATATGACTGTCATTGTCCATGTTGGAGTGAATGACTTGAGACGTACCTCCCTGGACTACATGAAGAGAGACATGAGAGAGCTCTCGGATCATGTGGCCCAGGCAGGTATGACCCTAGCCCTGAGTAGCATCCTGCCTTCACCCAGAATGATACCACAATATAAGGAGAAAATGATGGATTTCAACAATTGGCTAAGCTTCTGGTGTCATTCAAAGGGGATCCAGTATCTGTCTACCTGGGACGACATGATTGACAGACCACGATGCTTTGCCAGAGATGGTCTGCACCTGTCGCCCCTGGGATTCAGGTTAATGGCCAAGGCTCTTGCCACCCCTATAGTGCCTTTTTAGGCAAAGTTCAAAGGACAAAACCACCACCGTAACAGGTACAAGCATGCAAAATCTGATGGTAATGCTAGAAGTCTAAACCTCAAAATGCACTCTCTCGAGGCACTCCTAAAAATGGAGAACATAGATATCTGTGCAGTAACTGATACCTGGTTCAAGGCTCCAGAGAGCACCCCTGCAATACCAGGCTACAACTCTTACCACACTTTTCGGCCACAAAACCAGGATCGAAACACTAAAGGTTGAGGAGTGTCCATATTCACACCACCAGTCTAGTTGCCCAACACAATGAGTCTGAAATTCTCCAAATGCAACTAAGACTGCAATCCAAATTGTAGCTTGCTACAGATCCCCCACCATGCCCCAAGATTCTCACTACACCTTTCTAAGCATACAGGAAAATATTAAGATACAACCAAACACCCTAATACTGAGCGACTTCAACTACCCTGCCATTAACTGGGAAAACTACCAACACCTTTGCCCAACTGTTCTTGGAATTCATAAATTCCAACTCCCTAAATCAACTAATCCTTTGTCCCACCAGGGGTTCCAATATCCTAGACCTGGTCATTACCAACATGGGAAATTGATGCTCCACACCTATTGTCACCCCCTCGTTGGTCAGGTCAGACCATAAGCTAATCACCCTTAACATCCATATCCCAGCCCCATCCCTCAGTAAGGAAACCTCCATAAAAAACTTCTCCAAAGCCAACTTCATGCTACAAGTCAGAAGTTACAAACTTCATGACACCCATGCAGACAGGAACTGACAGTTCAACTGCTGAGTCTTACACTAAGGCATTGTACGAGCACATCCACTCATGCATGAATCATGCCATCCCAAACAGAACCAAGATGCTCTCCTCCAAAGCATTAAGCTAATCTGGTGGTCCCCCGCCATGAACAAACTTTACAACAAAAAGAAGAAACTGTTGCAGAAAAGAGGAAAATCCCAGGATGCAAAATACTCCCTTACCAGCCTCAGTAAGAAACTGAGATCCCTCATAAAATCCTCCAAAGCTAGTTACGAAAATAAAATTGCCAAAGATTCCAAAAAGCACAAGGCATTCTACAACTATGTCAAAAATCTAAATGGCAATGCTCACATCTGCTCTGAGCTACAACAGAATGGCGTTAAATATACTGATCCCAAGGATATTGCCAATATCATGGCAGATGGATTCAGTGCCAACTTCACCCCCCTCTCACCCCCTAAATGGCCAAGCTCAATACCGGACGATTGCCAAATTCTGGTAATAACGGCCACACAGATAAAAAATGCACTCTCCAAAGCTAAGAATACAGCATCCATGGGACCAGATGACATCCCGGGCTGTGTACTACATGAACTACAAAATGAACTGGCACCTCACCTGTGTCATGTTTAATCATAGCCTCACCTCAGGCTTAGTGCCCACTGAGTGGCACACAGCTACAGTTATCCCACTCCACAAGGGGGGATCCACCTTGGATCCCGGGAACTACCGCCCCATCAGTCTGACAAGCCTAATCTGCAAGGCCATGGAACGTATTATCATGGAACTTATAAACAAAGACATTGGCAACGTTCAAAACACTGGACCCCACCCAGTTTGGGTTCGTGAAGTGCCAATCTTGTCTCCTGAACCTGATTGACTTCTTTGAATCAGTCTTCAGAGCTGTGGACGAGGGTAAGGCAGTCCACACAGCCTATCTGGACCTTGCCAAGGCCTCTGACACCATTCCCTCACTCTGGAATCATAGATAAACTTACTAAGCTGGGCATTAATCCCTATGTCACTCGATGGATTGCCAACTGGCTTACTGACAGAACCCACACTGTAAAAGTAGCCGACTCCAAATCCAGCTCCAGACAAGTGACAAGTGGAGTACCTCAGGGTTCAGTCCTGGGACCACTCTTATTTGGCATCTACTTCTCTGAAGTACAGGCCAATACTAAGGGACTCTGGCTAACAAAGTTCGCAGATGACTGCAAACTGGGAGCCATTACTGAATCTCCAAATGATGTGGATAGTCTACAAAAGGGCCTTACAGAAAAAGATGCTTGGTGACAGAGTCATGGGCTCAAGCTCAATGCCAAGAAATGTATAGTTATCCCCCTTTAGGAAAAAAACATGTACCCGTGAATTACCACATAGGTGGCAGTACATCTTTATTAAGTCACATTTTAAGTCACCAAACAGACACATTTTAGCTTTGTTTCTCAGGTCAGTAATATAAGCTGCAAACATTTCCCTTGGTTTCTGATCTCTTGTGTAAAACAAATGTCTCTTTAATGTAATATTTGTCTGGGGGTTGCGCATTTCCCTGAATTTGCACTTCAAATACTGCCTGTATAACAATACGACGATTTTCACTTTCTCCCTCATACTGCTGGTGCATACACAAATGAATGCTCTCTTTCAATGGCCTCTGACCCAGCTGGGTTTAGCAAAATGAATGCCCTGGTGCATGCATCTTTGTCAGAATAAGCTGCTTGTATAAAAATATTGTACTGTTGCTCAAATATTCTCTAATTCTCTGCAATATTCTGCTCAAATACAAGTGGGGAGGGCTTTCGAAATCCATCTGGCTTATTAACACATGCCAGTGAAGGATTTTGCAAATATGCACGAACGAACACACACAAGAAATCTATACCAGTACTTGTAACACAGCACAACAAGCCTCTGAATAACTGAACTTTGCGAAATAAGTCTCAGGCACTTTAATATTCTCAAAATTGCTGTACTGCAAGAAATCACCTGTTATCAGCAGAAAACATTTCAAATAACTGCACTGTGCAAATGAACTGGGCAGAAGAAGCTCAAAGTAAGAAACATTTTGAAGTAACTGCACTTTGTGAATAAACAGTACATGACACACTTACAGTGCCAGCAACACTCTAATCGTGGCACTTTGTGAATAAACACACCCAGCACAAAAAAACTTTTCAAAATGGCTGTACTTTCACTGTACTTTACAAAATAGTTGCACTTTGCACACAAACTCTTCGAAACACATGCACAGTAATAAGCACACACTAGAAGAACTTTTACACACTGAGATACTTTGATAACTCTAGTTATGCCCTTGGTACAATACATGGTCATAGCTATGCCAAAACACAGCAATTTGTCAAAAAATATGCAATTGCCTTGCTTTATTTATGCTTAATGTGTCCTTTTTGCCCTTATTATATTCATTTTGCTCATTTAATCTCTTTTCATGCCTGTTGTATTCTTGTGCTTGCTTTACTCTAAACATGCCCATTTTTCTTTAAACACACGTTTTGCTTTTCTAATCATTTTATCAAATGCCTTAATCTTAAACAATTCATTTAATTAAACCTTCTGTGCCTCTCGTTTGTTTAATAATGTGGTTTGTGCCCTTGTAATAGTCCGTTTTTTTTTTTTTTTTTTTTTTTTTTTTTTACAGAATAAACTGTTCGTGCAAGTTTTCATTACCTTTGGTTCTTTTCTGGCTTTTTTGTGCTTGTTTCTCTTAGTTTACCTTCACTGTTATCTCTGCACCTTGTGGCTCTGAATATCAAACTCTGGAATCCCAGTTCTGACACCATGTCGCTCGTTTAGTCATGATGTAATAGACGAGTCTTTGTCAGTTCTGTTCAAGCAGCTTTATTATGTTCAAACACATCACGATTGAAGCTTATTAACTTTAACTTACGTAACTGATATACAAATTAGCTACATTCATTCTTACATGCTCACTCTCTGGCTGCACTTTCAAAATGGCACTTAGTATAGTATGTACCTGCTATTTATATATGCACGTTCAGTCCTTGGTATGCTTTTTAAAGACACAACACACACACACTTCTACGCTGCGGATTTTATTTGCATATTAAGAGATGAAGGCACTACCACCACCAATGAATTAAGGATTTCAGCTTCAGGAAAGACATTAACAAATTTTAGAATTATTTCAAATTAAAGATATTAATGAATTTTATATCTCAAATTCACTTTATTATACTCATTCACAAAGACATGGAACTCAGTCAAGAATAGGTTTTAAATAATTTTAATAGCTAAACTAAACAATGTAAAAGTTTCATGTCCCTTTTGGATCATAAACAGCACCATAACATTTGAAATTAAATTTAACACCGATACAATTTCTATTAAAAGAATACTAGCTTATATAACTAATTTAAAGGACTTAAAAAATACCTAAAGAAATTCAAACCTTTATTAAAATCAATACTGAAGGTACAGCTGAGATTTATATATGGGATGTGCTAAAAGCATATTTAAATGGTAAAATTATAGGTTGGTAT
This sequence comes from Protopterus annectens, assembly GCF_019279795.1. NCBI lineage: Eukaryota > Metazoa > Chordata > Ceratodontiformes > Protopteridae > Protopterus > Protopterus annectens. Next base: position 497,739,572 of record NC_056739.1, read on the forward strand.
ACTTTTAAAAGGAAACAATGGGACAAAGATTTGCTAGAGACACATGAAACAATAGCTACACTAAAACAGGCTAATCAAAAAGGACAGAGCAATGTGATAAAAAAATTAATGAATTAAAATAAATATGGAATTTTTTAAAACACAAAACAAAAAAAATACATCTACAGAAGGTCAAATTAGTTAATTATTCCGTAAACCCAAAATCTATCCATAAAGTAGCCTTTAGAAAAAAATGCTTATTAAATCTAATCATATTAAAGAGTTGTATTCCCCCGCTGGTAAGAGATTACTGAAATAGATGATTTTAAAAATGTTTAAATTCCATTTCAGTATCAATATAATTCAATATTAGAACCACAGAAATGAAAAATGTCATTAAAAATACTAAAAATAGATTGTCAAAACATCAAATAAATTTGTTAGCTAAACATATATTAATGTCTGAACTTAAAAATCAAATAAATAAATTAAAACCTAATAAAGCACAAGGTAATGATGGCATGACACCAGAAATATATAAACTACCTAAAGATGCCTTAAATATATTGCATAAAGTATTTTTTAAAAGTTAAAGATTTACAAAAAGTTCTTCCTTCATGGAAGTATACGCTTATATCCCTAATTTTAAAGGAAGATAAAAATCAGGCTGAGTATGCCTCTTATAGGCCAGTCTCTCTTTTAAACATAGATTATAAAATATTCATGGCTATACATGCTACAAGAATGCAACAAATTCTGCCATTCATGATTAATAATAATCAAACAGAATTTATAATAAACAGGAATACTTCTGACATTAAATGAATATTAACCCCAATAGATTGTGTAAATAAATAACAAAATGATGAATTTTGACGAGTTTAGACAAACAGTGCATTTGACTCTGGAAACATTCATTAATGGTTTTAGAGGATTTCAATTTCTTAAGATTGTTTCATATAACTTATAAATCTACATGACAATTCTTTTATCAGATTCAATATCTGAAAGGGAACTAAACAAGGTTATCCACTATCATCAATATTATTCACTTTAATTATGGAACCATTTGCGAATTACATAAGATCATGATCAGATATTAAAGGCATACAGATAATAAATTAAATTCTAAGATATTATTTGCGGATGACATTCTTCTGACTCTAAATAATAAACATTCGCTTAAGGCAGTATCCAAAGCAATGGAACACTTTCAGAGAAAAATCCGGACTTAAACTTATCAAAATAAAACAAACATTTTACTGACAATTACTATAATGATAGAAAAAAAATTTCCCAATATATAGTGGGAGATAAAATTATACCTAGGAATAACATTAACAGAAAACATTAAGAATACAATAGAAAAATTATAAAAACATGATTAATAATCTTATTAATAAATGGAATAAGTTCTATTTTTCCATGGAAGATTTTCTTTAATAAAAATGATTATCTAAAATTTTACATATAATACAATCTCTTTCACTACCCCCTCCTAAAAAAGTACGAAATAATTTAACTCTGATATCGCAACAAATCTAGATTGGGATTAAATCATTGGTACTTTGGAGGTATAGGTATGCCAGACATAGAATTATATTCATTATCGTCTATAATAAAAAAATACTTTATGGTTAAACAAAGCTTATAATGCTAAATGGAAAGAGATACTAGAAAGCATTTGTATGGAATCAAATCAGATAACTACATTTTGCTGTGTGTAAAGTGATGAAAAATAATCTATGGATACTAAAAGATTATATATTGGAAAATAGAAACATTACCTGAGTCGCCACTTATTACAACACCTAGATGAAACTTAACTGCTAAACCAACAACCACAAATTCAGTGAAACAAAGACTACTTCAAGAACACAAAGTTTTGGACATATAGCAGACATCTTTGTAAATTGTTGATCTAGTTCTGATGTTTTTTTTTTAAGTTTGTCTTTTTAATTCTTGTATTTCCCTATATATATGTAAATGTTATAATAAGCTGTTTGTTAAAAATAATAAAAGTGTTAAAAAAAAGTCATCTTTGGTCAGGCCATCATCTGATCAAAAAGTTGGAAAATACACCTCAAAGTATCACTAACTACATGGCTTCTCGGGCACAGCAGACCCCAAACCCCAGCTTAGTTTGATTTATTCCACTTATTACAGTACACTCCTGGACAGTTAGCCAGTGCTGAAATGATGCAAGAAAAAGAAACACTGAATCATTCCTTGCTCATATTTTTGTTCATGCCCTCAATGGGCAAAAAGTTGGGCAAGCTTCTCCAAAATGCATTTCATACCATCTATAATCCTTTTGCTTCTACAGACCTAGCCACACAGATCCCTAGATAAATGTGATTACTTATTCCAGTTATAGTACATTCATGGCCAGTCAGGGTGTTTAAAATAAAGCAAGAGCATATTTGAAAAATGAAAACCAAAAATAAAAAATAGACTATAAAATAAAAAAAAAACGTGGAAAAAACAGTACAGTGGCAGGAAAGAGAACCAGCTTTATTCGTGACTAAGTGCTTTCACCTTCAAATCAGTAGACTCTGATGATGCCTAGGATTTGAAGGTGAAAGTGATTAGTCACAAATAAAGCTGGGTCTCTTTCCTGCCACTGTGCTGTTTTTTTCCACATTTTTTATTTTTGGTTTTATTAGTGATTTTCGCCCCTGGTGAGGTGGAAAGTGTGTTGGATTTACTTGTGGATATTTGAAAAATGAACTTCCTTCCTTGCTCCTTATTTTTGTTCAAGCTATTACTGGATCACAAAGACTTTGGGGGGGTTAAAGTTTAAATGCACCTCAGAACATTTACAATCCATAAAGTTCCAATTCAGTTATTTCCCCTATAGTTATTACAGTAATATCTGGCCCAGATAGGGTGTGCTGAAAGGATGCATGAGAAGTTTGCAGTAAAATAAAATGTGCAAAAAACTGAAAACTTGACACACACAGGTTACGTTATGTGACAAAGTGGTAACACTGGGGATTTGTGTATGGGAGGCAGGTGTATCCCTTTTAAATAGGGCACTATGTCACACAAAGCCAACCACGAGCACAAGAGTAAAAGTTGTTAATACACTCAGCAGGTTTGACTTAAGTCTACAGGGACAGAGTACTGAAAGTTAAGTAATTTTAAACAGTATTCTTAATACTACCAAGAACCCCAACACTCAGAACCTCATCTGCACAACAACAGCCACAAGACCAGTGGTAGAACTGTTCCTTAAATAAGGACAGCAGAAAGCTTACATTTGAATTATACAAGTTTCTAAAATGTCGTCAGCTTTAATAAAAAGCGCTAAAAAATAGCATGGTGCACAGCTTCAACCATAACTCTCAACCTTCCATCACCAAAATGAAGAACACTGCTTTTCATAATGTGGAATAAATGTGCAAAATGTGGAACACTCACAATTTACTAACAACTTCATCTAGGAAGCTCATAGGTTGGTTTAAATGTGATATTTTTAATCATATAATAGTTATTTTAATGAATTAGTATGATTCAGTTCTGTTTACACGGACATCCATTAAAAAACTGCCACTACTGAATGTGTGACAGATCCTTTCAATGTGGAACTTTGAGGAACATGAATGTTTTAAGATCCCAAATGAGGAGCGGTCCTCGTAATGAGGTACACTTGAGAGGTATGAGTTTCAACCAATACAAACTTTAAGATATACAAAAAAGATGAACATATGTTCATTTGACGTCTAAACACTATTCCCAACAAAATAAATACAGCATAAAATAACGAACACAACCAAACAGGTGAAAAAAAAACAACATCGGAAAAACATAAGGATGTAAAGCTTGTTCTTGACACTAAGCTATATCATAGCTCTCCTTCCAGCTCCAAAATGAGGAACACTGACTGCCTCTCATAATGTGGAACAAATGGACAAAATGTGGAACACTTACTAATGGCTTACTAAAAACTTAAATTAGGTAGCTCACAGGATGACTAAAACGCGATATTTTTACTTATAGAATACATCATTTAATGAAATAATATGAATCAGTTCTATTTACTACTGATTTCAGCTAAAATATTGCTAACATTGAACGTGTGACATGCCCTTTCAATGTGGAACTTCGAGAAACATGCACTTTTTAAGACCCCCCCCCCCCCCCCCCAAATGAGGAACGTTCCCCGAAATGAGGTACATTTGAGAGGCGTGAATCTATTTAAAACCTAAAGTAAAACAACTAGCAAATAAACCGGGCATACCTGCAACGAGTGTTTACGCAAACACTAAACACCAGTACAAGCATTGCTGATGTATTCAAATTTCCTGGTGAAACGAAAGTGATAGCGGTCACTCTTGATACCACTTTCTTGTATGAAAAAAAAATTCATTACATGGTCACCTGACATACCCTTGCCCTCCTGATGAAGCACCTTCCTTCTACGACGAACATAGCACGCAAAAAAAAAAAAAAAAAAAAACTTCATCTTTCTATAGGCTCGTCTCTCTTCCGGTTTATTCCCATTGGTTCGCCCTACTCCCCTCTCCCAGAAGCTGTATTCCATCTTCGTGACGCCAGAGAACGGAACTTACTATCAATGTAAAGGGGGTGTGTGTGGTAAAGGAAGGACTACAGGTATTCAGAATGTTGAGTACAATAATTTATTGCCCGTCATTACCAACTCAGTTGCACACTGTTTTACTTTTCAGATTCCCAGGGGTAGGGTGGAAAACGCGATAGGGTTGGCAGTTATTTTGTTATGTAGGCTCTTACATGTAATATACCTTGTTTACGACCGACGTGCATGTTTGTTGTACACGAATGTGTTCTGTATCGTGAAGATGACAGTTGTCTTCCGATGACGTAAAACACGTCCTATGCCGTATTTACCTCTTTCACACGTTGTACACATTTCTGGAGTTACGATCTTGATACTTAATTTACCCCCCCCCTCCCCCCCCCAATCCGATCACTCGCAAAATTTTGAAAAGGCTTTGTACACATGAAACAAGTATACACCATTTAAAAATAAGATCGACATACTGTCAACTGTCCCGATTTTTGCTGACTGTCCATATGTTTATTTTGCCTCATATTTTTAGTCTCTTCCACATTAAATATGTGGTTTTCTGGCAAAGCATTGAGGACTGAAGTCGCTAAATAAAGACATACGTTTGAGTTTCAGACTTCAGAGCTTTCAGAAAATGTACGTTAACACACATTATTTTATTCTATCAACCTTTTAAGTTTATAAGGCAGTACTTAAAATCTGTCTCTATTTTTGGGCTTTTGTCACCAATTTAGACTTTTCCCAAACTTTCTTGCGCTAAGGTTAAGTCTGCATACATTTCAAGTGTCTAGATTTCTGCAGAATGTCGCGATTTTTTTCCTCAATATTTTAGTCTGTTCTTACTCAAAGCGGTGGCTTTCTGGCTGCTCACTGAGGATTGCAGTCGCTAGAAATGACATACGCGTTTGAATTTCAGACTTCCTATCCCCCAGAAAATAAATGCTAACACCAGTTATATGATTCTAGCAATTTTCTAAGTTTATAAGAGCAATATTTAAAAATCTGATTCCATGTTTGAGTCTTTGTTGTCCCATTATTTTAGGCTCTGTCCAGATTTGTTGGGCTATGAGATTGAGAGTTATAGCTGAGAGGTATGACCAAAGGTTATATCTCCCTTTCTCCAAAAAAAAAAAAAAAAAAAAAAAAAATAGTACATGACTTTATGAAATAAATTGATGCTAATTATTTATTTATTTATTTTACATTTGTTAACCGGGCTAGTCCAACTGGATACATGCCCATTTTCAGTGGAGGCCCGAGGAGAAAAGCTCCGCTAACTACTACATAACAGGTTAAGAATATACAAAATTATACAATTATACAATAAAAAAAAAACATTTGCTTTAAACCTTTTACAGGCTGTCTAGGTATTAGGGTACAATTAGAGGCATAGCAGGTGAATAGGTTTAGATGCTTTACTAAGTTATGGTGATTCTACCTTCTGCATAAGTAGTAACATTTAGAATTTTTTGTCTCTTTAAAAGGGGGAGTAACAGAAACATTTAAGAGGTGGAAAGTGGAATATGCTAGGGTAGGAAGAAAAGGGGAGGGAGGTCAGATGAAAAGGATTGAGGGAAAAATAAGAGACAGAAAAGTGGTTACCCTGGGTTATAGCAAGAGCAGAGCCAGTGGTTGGTTAGGAAGAGTTTAAGTTTGGTTTTAAATTGTGGAATTGTAGTCAAGGATGTGAGGTCTGGTGGAAGTTGATTCCAAATTTTGCCAACTGAGTTGGAAAATGTGGAGTCACCAGCTAGATTATTTGATCGGGAAGTTTGAATCTGTATTTTGTTAAAGGAGAGAAGGTTCTTCATGTTGTTATAGGGTTTTATGAGGGTGGAGAGCATTGGTGTGTTCTCAGGGTGATGCAGGGCTTTATGGGCGATGGTAAGTTGATAGAATTGTATAAGGTGGGGTAGTTCCAACCACCCTAGTTTTGTTAGATTCAAACAATGGTGAGTTCTATATGGAGAGGCAGTTGCAAATCTGGCAATGTTGTTGTATGATGTGGCTAGTTTATTGAGGTTATGCTTAGAAAGATTAGTGTATATGGAGGAAGCATATAATAGGGTGGAAATCAAGTGTGTTCTCGCTATAGTGGTTCTGGCTTCAGGTGTTAAGAAAGATTTGATTCTGTAGAGAGAACCTAGTTTTCTGTTAGTTGTTTTATTGTGGAGTTGATATGAAAGTCAAATTTTAGTTGGTTATCAATAGTAATTCCCAAGAGTTTTGTTGTTTGGTCTGGAGCTATGAGGGTACCATTGTTAGATGTGAGTGTAAAATCAATAGGGGGAGATAGGTGAGTAGGTGGAAAGAGGAGAAGTTTGGTTTTCTTGGGGTTGAGGAGGAGACAGTGGTTAGAGAACCATTGCTCTATGGTGGAGAAGGTTTTTTGTGTAAGGGAGTGAAGTTCAGTCTGGGTAGAGGCAGAGCAAATGATGGTGGTGTCATCAGCATATTGAATACAAGTAGATGAAGGAGTGGCTAGGTGAAGATCATTTATAAAAATGGAAAACAGAAGAGGACCTAAGATGGAGCCTTGAGGGACTCCGATAGCGGTTGGGAGAAGATCAGAGAGATGGTTGTCCCATAGTACTGCTTGTTTGCGATTAGCAAGATAGGATGTGAACCAGCTTAGGGCGAGGTTGTCCAGAGAGAGGGAATTGAGGCGATGTAAGAGGAGTTGGTGATTAACCATGTCAAAGGCTTTTGACAGGTCTACGAAGAATGCTGAGGAGGGAGTATTGTTGTTGCGATTTATGTTAATTGAGTCGGTGAACGATAATAATGCTGTGGTAGTACTATGGAATGGTCGAAACCCATGTTGGCAGTTAGCTAAGAGATTGTTGCTTAACAGGTGATTAAGTAACTGTTTGTGGATGCATTTTTCCATTATTTTTGCAAGAGGAGACAGTAATGCTATGGGGCGGAAATTAGAGTATTCCAAAGAGTCACCTCCTTTGAAGAGAGGGATAATGTCGAGATTTTCCAGACTGAAGGGATAGTACTTTCTTTTATAGTCCTATTAATCAATAGAGAGATGGGGTAGGCTATTGCTTTGGCACCTAGTTGGAGATATTCTGCTGGTAATTTGTCAGCTGAAGGGGTTGTTGGCTTAAGTTTTTGAAGTAATGACAGAATATAGGAGGTGGGTATGGGTTGGAGGTGAAAGGGGGGGGGAGTAGAGCTAGGGGTAGATAGTTTGGTGGTATCAGGTGTTTGTTGGTCAGCTAGCTTTAGAATGGCTGAAGTAAAGAAAGTATTAAAGGCGTTTGCTATTTGTAAAGGGGAGTTAGAGTTTGAGCCTAGTGGATTAGGTGTGGCAGCTTTGCCAGTCATTAAAGTCTACACGTTTTACAACACGTCTCTGATATTATCTTTGTAGATTTTATTTATTTTAAGCTTCTAGAAGTTCTACATTTCGTGCTTCTGGTCCCATAAACATAATGGAAGCGGGAAGAGTTATGATTCTGTACCTACTATTCAAAAGCATTTCAACCTATTGTCAGTGTCTGTAAGTGGAGCGGTATGGACCGTGATTTGTTTGTTTAAGGCATGCATCTCATCTTATTGTTCAAGAATTTCTTTTTTTTTAGTTTTATTTGTATTTTTAACTTGAGTAGAGCACTGATCTTCTTCCCGACCATTTTCAGGCTCTTCTCAGGGATACGTAACATTTGCAGTTATATGAAAAAAAATGAGCAGTCAAAGAGTATTGTAAACAGTCATAGATTCACACACTCAGTAGTCATAATGTAGATGTCACATTATTGATTAGAATAAACACATTTTAAACAGTCACAGTTGCAATATAATACACAGAAAACTTCTGGACAACGCTAAAAACAATAGACAAAAATCAAAAAATCATGCACAGTTTTGAAATATTATTCTTAATTCACTAAAAACATTTTTTGCGTGATTATGCATTTTCTGAACAATAAGAACTCTGAAACTCTAATAATTGGAATTACTTTCTGGCTATAATCGTAAATGATTTACCAGAAAATCAAAAACAAATTGATAAGCAAAAATCAGGGACATTCTGCACATTCAGGGAGAGTTAAGAGATGTGATTTCAGGTTAGTTGTGGTATGGTAAGTTATATCTTGTGAAAATACATAATTAGCAAATGTCCTGTTATTTAAGGGAATATATTTTCTAAGTTTCCTCTAAATATTGTAGAAACTGTATTATTGTACCTAAAGTAATGTATTCGGTTATTGAAACAATGCAAATAATTAAAATTCTACAAAATTCTATGAGAATGAAAGAGATTCTCTCTCTCTGTGCTGATTGACTTGCTTGGGTTGGTCATTTGGCACAAAAGAAGAAAACTCTCCAATTCAGAGACATAGTAAAGCCCTAGTGTTCACCCTGTTAGTTCACACAGCACAGTACCATAGGAACTCCCCAATGCATGAGTGCAAGCACAAGAACATGACCGTGCATACACACATGCGTGCGTGTGTGCAAGCACCTCTGCATGTACATTAATTAACTAACACACAAACACACACACACACACATATCCATTAATGCTCCCACAGACATGCAGACATAGATGTATATCCACACACATACTCACAGACACCCATATGCCAATGGCTGCAATATACATCCTGTAATCACTGCTGAAGCCATAACTACATACATAGGATTGAATAATTGAATACTGTTTTCCTGTATAAAAAAAAAGAATAGCACAATTGGTGAGTTAATCTGGAGTAGTTGCCATTTGCAGGGAAGAGCATATTGCTAACTAAAAATAGCTACTCCCCAGGACAGCCACATTAGCATGTAGTTTCCCCACTGAGTCTACTACAGCCACTACCAGGAGAAAAATGTAGCAGGAGAGCGGTCTTTGAATCAGAAAGGCTTATCGTGATGTGGCAACCCTCCGAGATAAGAGTTCTAAATAGTGTTGAGCCTTTCTGAATCATGCCAAGTATGTCTTTGACAATACACTATAAATTAATCATTTGTACCTGTAGGTGGCATGATTTATTCTGACAAATGTCAATATTTAGTAAAGATGTTTCACTTTAGGCATCTGAAGAGGTGGCAATCCTAGGTAGCTGCCATGATTTTTGTACAGAGCTATAAGTTCTGCTCTCATATTTAGCCTTGCTTTCCTAGATTTTCAGATTTCATCATAGAGTCAAACCCATTTAAGGGTTTATAAATGACTGAACAACAGAGCAAAGCCTATACAAATATTGAACACCTTCTATTGAAAATGTAAAAAAAATACACATATTTCAACCCTCTTCAATAATTTCTAAAGGCCAGTGGTTGGATATTTAATGCTCAGAGGATGAGAGGTATGCATACTTCTCAAATGTACTTCATTATTAGAAACTCCTCATTTTCAGTTGTAATAAGTCCATGTTCCTCACTGTTCTGCATTGGAAGGGTCTGTCATAATTCAGTATTACATTTTTTTTACTGATATACTGAATCATATTAATTCATCAAAAGAACCTTTTTATAAGTATAAAGTAACAAATATTAACCATCCTATGAACTTCCTAATTGAAATTATTAGTAAGCAGTTATTACATGTTCTACATTTTGCCCATTTATTCTATATTATGAAAGGTTGTGTTCCACATTATGGAGACTGACGTTGAGAACTATGGAGGTATGAGTTGATGAAAGCTATGATGGCTTTTAGGGATTTGCTTGTTAAGCCCCCGGCTATTAGTAAGTGTAAAGGCCACTAAATGATTTCTGTGTTGTGTATAAAAATCAAAGTATTTACATGGCATAATGTGTTAAATTTCAAATCTTATTTTCAGCTGAGTCATAAGAATAACATAAGTTTGGAATAGTTGTATTCAAATAACCAATGGCCAAGACATTAATGGTCCAACGGAATTTCCTTTGGGGAAATAACATGGTCATACAGCAAAGGTAAGGGATGGAGGTTAGTAAGACTCAGACAGCTAACAAAAGTATGTAAGTAAAAGAATATGAGGTAAGTATGTAGGTAAGAAGGCTAGGGGCAAACACGAGGTCAGGAAAGAAAACTGGCAGAGTGACTTTTCAAGGTGAGTTAACACTGAGCAAAAGTGGGAGAAGTAGAAGGCTTACTAACAGCTTGTGAAACTGAAGAACTGAGGGCACAGAGTGGGAGGCTGAAGTGCTCAAGATCAAAAGGTTTCAAAGAGATGCTGAGAGAAGAGTGCAGGACTGCTGGGCACTTCTGAAAGGAAGATTTTCAGGGCTCAGAGTTTGCTGTCCTTTGCTTTTAATTGCTCATTCTTGTAGATTCATCCCAAAATTAATGTGTGTGTGTGTGTGTGTGTGTGTGTGTGTGTGTGTGTGTGTGTGTGTGTGTGTGTGTGTGTGTGTGTGTGTGTATACACTTATATAAATGAAAGGGAAAAGAGATGGGAATATGGATAAGGAGACTTCAGGCCCACTCACAAAAAAAAAGGAGAGAGAGAGAGAGAATGGATATGCATGGAGCAGAAGGTCCATGGGCTGGTAATACATGATTTATTTGGTGAAATTAATGCACTTAGATGATAAAAAGCTGCTTAAAGCAAAAACATTAATTTCCGTGATAATAGACTACAAACAGAAAATTTGTTTTGATACGGCAAAATCCAAATAACTTTACTGAATCACCTGTCAGGTTACATAAATGTGTGTATTTGCTTATGTCTGTCCCTTGGTTTGGCATGGCAAACGGAAACAATGGCATAGCCAGGTGGGAACATATGAATTCAACACAGGTAGTTTTGATGAATGCAAAAAGAATGAGTACTGTTCACTGAAACTACTTTTGCTGGCAGTGGAGTTTGACTTTTACTTCACTGTTGTGCAACCTTGGAGTTGGTATATATAAGTATGAGGCATGGGAGTGCAAGGGGCTTGCTCTCCTAAAAAACAAACAAACAAAAAAAACAAACAAACAAAAAAAAACACTAATTTTCACCAAAGGTAGCTTTAGTGAACGATTTTCGATTTGTTTCTGTTTGACAAAATTACCTTCAGCGACTCAGCATGAATACGACCATGCATAAGCTTTGGACATCATGGTATGCACTTTTAAAAAAAAATATTTAGTTCAATCAGATGTGGTATACTTAAATTAAAATGGTTTATTTAACATGATCTATATTTATAAATTTTGGCAAACTGGCTTTTTTCCATAATTCTTGGTTGGCTGAATGCTTTTTTTCTTAAACCTGTCGTCATTTTTTAGTAATGAAAAAGATCACTGTCTGGGGTCAGGGAGTGCTGCAGCTGTGAGTGAGGGAAGGTAGATACATTCTGGAAGCTAGTGTACAACTCTAAAATTCCTAGATGTGCTCCTGAATGGGCGTCATTTGATAAAATAAATAAATAGCCAGAGATTTTGTATGTTTAGTACTAAAAATACTGTTTTGCATGAACACATGAAAGTTGGCTAAAAAGATTAAAAGCAGCACAAACAGGTATCAAACCAAGTATTTTGGATTTTGCTAGGCAACAGTCCTTTCTTTGAATTGCAAACAGCTCCAGACATGACAGTGAATATATTTTAAGCAAACAGCACATACGTACTTTTTTGTCTCAGTTTCACCCATAACAATAACAATAACAATGAAATACAGCAGCTTGAGTTCACCTTTTATTTTTTTCCTGCCCATAGCTCTCAACCTTCCATGTCCAAAATGAGGAACACTAGCCCTCATAATGAAGAACAAATGAGCAAAATGTGGAACACATACTAATGCCTTACTAACAATTTCAACTAGGAAGGTCATATGATGGTTAAAATATGCTGGTTTTACTTATAAAGATGATCTTTTAATGAATTAATACGATCCATTTCTATTTACAATCAATTTCACTTACAAAAATTACTAATACTGAATGTGTGACAGAGTCTTTCAATGTGGAACTTTGAGGGAACTTCGAGGAACATGAACTTTTTAAGACCTCAGATGATGTACGTTCCCCGTAATGAGGTACACTTGAGAGGTATGTTTCTGCCCTTTACCAGAAGCTATGAGAAGAAGCAACTCCAAGCCAGGAATCATTTGGAATCATTTTTTGCTGTCTGTAGTTCGTGCTGCAAATGTGCAGTATTTGTTTACAGTTAGTGACAGATCCCCTCTTCCCCAGGTATACAGTAATCTACCAACCTAGTAAAGTAGAAAATGTACATTAAACTATTAGCTACAAAAATACCAGTCAGTTGTGCAGCTGTCCAACAAGACAGGAAAATAAAGAAGCCTACTGAAGTGCAATCATGCTCTCTAGAGTAGGTGTTGCAGCAAAATAATAGCCATTCCAAGAGGGAAAGGAGGGCCATATAAAAATGAAATGCACCCCATGAATTTTAGGTTTAAAAAATCCACTTTTCAGCTTCTTATAATCTTCTTATGGGCACATTTGAAAATACTGTTTTAAAGGATTTACATATAAATACAACATATCTTTTAAGTCATTCTCACCAATATTTATCAAAGATAGAAAAGGATGTGATGTTGTCCTATCTCGCCTTCATTCTTCACTGGTTGGGTTCGGAACCGATCCTCGGTTCTGAATGGGCCGTATATAAAAGCTCGAGGTCTTCCACTGGCTCGTGGCTGTATCCCTATCCCATCATGCCCTAGGAAAGCTCCCCAGATCTCGTTTGCCGGTAAAGAGATCAGGTGCTTCCATTTTGGCTCTGGCTAAGCTGAATATTTTTTCTTTCTTATTACTGATTTACTTGGTGTTTTGGCTGTATAAAGAGTTAACGATTAACATTTTGGTTGTAATCTAGTTAGTTTAGAGAGTTTGCTCTTCTGTTTTGTTTCTAGCCATCATTTTTCTTCACTAGGCCTGTGTTGCTCCCTATCCCGGCTTAAATTTAGTGTTTAAAGCCTGTTTCTAGTTAGAGGGCTTTCTTTTCTATCTTTTACCTTGTCTTTTACACACTTGTTTAATTTAGAGAGTGTTGTAAAGCATTTTATTGCTCCTGTTACTTTATTCTAACCAAAAACCAGCAGCTCTTTTGAGTTAGAAGGCTATTCCACCCCCCCCTTTTGATGAGGCGGCTTCATTTCAGTTAGAGAACTGCAACCCTTTCCCCTTTTTCTGTAGTTGTTAAGGTTTTTTCTTCTTGTTGCTGTTTAAAAAAAAAGTTTTTTATGTAGTATAGTGATAGCTTGGGTTTGTCTAATAGTTTGAGTAGTTTGAAGACCCTTTCTTATATTTGTTGTTGTCTGTTAGTAGACTGATTATGTCTAAGGAACATAAGGAAACCAAACCCTCTGGGTTCAAAAAGTGTGTGAAGTGTAACCAGAAAATGTCCATCATGGATGGACACACTATTTGTGTATACTGTCTTGGGAATCTGCATCTGCAAGAAACCTGTTCAATTTGCCACTCTTTCAGTTCTAGAGAGCTGCTTGAAAGGAAGAACAAGCTTATAGTAAGAGGATTACTGAAGTCCCCCTTCAGTGAAGCATTAGAAGAAGGTCAGGGCACTTCTAAATTGACCAAGTCTCCTTTATCAAAGTCTGACAAATCTGGGAAAAGGTCATCTCCTTCTTCTGGCTAATTGGAGCCAGCAAAAAAGCTGATCAAAGTTGCTTCTCGGAACCCGAAGATTGTTGGGCCTGGAAAGTCTCCATCATCAGCTCCTTCAGTATCAGTGCCGATAGAATTTGAATTATGGAGTTGGTCCCCAGGAATTGGTACCAGTCTCCCCTACTTTAAGTTCTCCTCTACTAGAACCAGTTGGATCTCCTGCCCCCTCCTCAGGGGGCAGGAGTCTTTCTGATGATGACGTGGATCGGGTGGTGCTCAGTCTATTAAGGACACTGGTGCTGGCCAAACTGCTATCGTCTCCAAACCAGAGGGATTCAGAACTGACTAGAACCTCCCCTTCGACATTGATTCCTCCTCCGAGCCGACCTGGGACCTCAGAGCCAGAATGTCTGGAACCTTTCATAGTGGAACCATCAGCACAAGACCTATTGAGGGTTCTTCGAGCCTGACATCTGCTCTGACATCCTTGGTTCCATCTGAACTCAAGGAGTCTAGGAGCCGACACTCTCCGGTCAGATCTGGGGAGGGGAGTCAAATCGGACATTTGTTGGACCTGAACTTGCCTCTCGGGGCTTTGGTGCGGGTGAGCTCAGCTCCTACATTGGCCTGGGAGCCAACCCCCCTTGGTTCCGGGGATTCCTTCTGGCTCTTTGGAACTGGAGTTATCGTCGGATCAGGGGAGGGGGAGCTTTTGAGGTGATGATTAGAGTGCTGTCTCTACAGACAGCTCCACTCTTTGGTCCTGACATTCTTCCCCCAAAGGCACCAATGTCTGTCTCTGCACCACACCATCCACAGACAAGTGGAGAGCCTAGGCCTCAGGATACTCCATCAGGTGAGCCCCTCTCTTCCGAAACCACTCCAGAATACCCTTCTGAAGTGGTCCCTTGTATGAGACTTTGCAAGAGGAAGCATTTACGCTCCCCAGAGGAGTCAGTCACTTCTGATACAGACTTCAATGAGTCAGAAGGGTCCCCATGATCATCCTCTGAGGATGTCTCCTTTGCAGACATCCTGGAAATCCTTAAGCAGAGAGGTGGCTGGAAGTCCATCAACCCTTATGAGGAGGAGTCTGTATACCTGAAAGCCTTTGGGTCTCACCCTTCCAGCAAATGAGTGTCTTCACCTTTCGATGAGCTCATGGAATTAGTTAGTCAAAAGGCATGGGAGTCTCCAGACACAGTGGAACCTGTTCCTTGGAGGCCAAACAAGTTTATCATAGCACCTTCAGAAAAAGATTTCCTTAGTAAGGGTGTTCCAGTAGATGCTATGGTGGTGGTGACAGCCACCAAAAAGGAACTTTCTGAGACATCCTTATCTGTCCATTTGCTGAACAAGGAGTCTTGTATGATGGACAGATATGGGAAGCGCACGTTCTCTTCTTTTGCACTCAGATCACTGAATTATCTGACACACTTTACTAGGCTACAAAGAAATTTCCTAAAGGAGCTAGGAGATACTCTGCAACGTACAGTAGCTGCAGGGGGTATCAGACAAAGTTTCCTCTCAGCTCTCCACCTTAAACTCTGTGGTTAACTCCTCTATGAGGCTAATTTCTTATGCAGCAGATGGAGTGAGTAGAGCAGCGGGTTCAGGAATTTCCCTGAGGAGACATTTCTGGATGCACTTGTGTGACTTTGCAGAGACTTTTATAAATGCCCCCTTTGATGGCTCGTCCTTGTTCGGGCAAAAAGTCACACTAACCAGGACACACTAACCAGGTGTAAGCAAGAAGGAAAAACTGTCTCTGCCATAGGAGTCTGTTTTTCTCTACCTTCTAGACCTTATCCAAAAGGTCAAAATGGAGGAAAAATGTGGTTCCAAAAATCCCAGAGAGCTTTTCAAGACACACGTGGTGATTCTTACCCAGGGGCAGAGGGGGAAGTAGTAATGGGAGACACCATCCACGTGCAGAGGGCGGTCTGAAAAATCATGGCAACAGGGATTCATTCTGTGGTAGGCCCTTTCAGTGCTCCTGAATGGAGGCCAATCTGTTCATCTCTGGAGGCAGTCGGGGGTCGCTTATCTTTGTACCAAGAAGCCTGGCTGGAAATATCAAAAGACTAGGGGGTGCAAAGTATCATATCCAGAAGCTACTCTATACCCTTCTCCCTTCCCATCCCAAACATAAAAAAACACTCCGGACGTTCCACCAAGTCAGAGGGAACAGGGAATTCTAGAAATTCAAAAGTTGCTCAACAAAAAAGTCATCCAGAGTCCTCGCAGACCAAATAGGATCTGTAATGTACTCAAGGTTCTTTTTAGTGCCAAAGAGAGCAGGGGACTGTAGGCCCATTGTGGATTTCAGCAGATTAAACGAATCAGTAAGGAAGACAAAGTTCCAGATGGTAACACTGCAGTCGATTCTTCCCTTTCTGGAAAAGACAATTGGATGTGCTTTGTAGACTTTCAGGATGCTTATACCACATAAAGATGGAAGCCAATCCAGGAGTCATCTGCTCTTTCAGCTAGGAGCCAGTCATTACCAATTTTGGGCTCTGCCATTTGGTCTCACTACAGCCCCCAGAGTGTTCACCAAGTGTATGGCAGTGGTCACAGCTCATTTGAGATGTTTAGGATTCCGAGTGTTTCCGTATTTAGATGACTGGCTCCTAACTGCCACCACCAAGCATCTACTATTAAAAACAAGAGACACCACATTATTTCTCTGCTCTCACCTAGGAATCACGATAAATTATGAAAAATCTGCCTTGTTGCCATCTCAACATACTGTTTTTATAAGGGCAGGTCTAGACACAATAAAAATGATGGCAAAACTTCCTACAGAAAGAGTTTTAATTCTGCAACTTCACGTTTTAAACCTTCTTTCCAAGAAACGAGTACAGGCCAGAACAGTTCTGAAAGTCTTGGGAACCATGGCAGCAGCGATAAACTTAGTTCCATTAGCACGCATGCACATGAGAATCCTCCAGTGGCTACTGTTCACACAGTGCTCATTACAGGAACTACCCATGTCTCACCATATTCTGATAACAGAGTCCTGCAAAAAGGACCTTCACTGGTGGCTTCACTCCACTTATGTGACATCAGGTTGACCCCTTGTCCTTCCACAGCTTTTAGCCACAGTAACAACAGATACCTTCCAGACTGGGGGGGGGGGGGCATTATCTGGGAAGGACAGTCCAAGGCACATGGCAGAATCACGAGGCCCATTTGCACATCAGTGTCCTAGAGATGAGAGTGGTGCTTTTGGCATTGCAGGCACTTCAGGACTCTCTTCCTCTAGGAACTATTGCAATACAGACAGACAACATGTCAGTTGTTTGGTATATAAACAAGCAAGTAGGAACCAGGTCCAACCCCCTTTGTTGACAGGCCCTGAGAGTATGCCAGTGGGAAACCTCCACCCAACACTTTCTGATAGCAATGCACATCCCGAGGCAATCCAATGTGATAGCAGACAAACTCAGCAGAGTGATTCTGATGCCTCATGAGTGGTCCCTAAAACAAGAAGTAGTGGAAATGATCTTCTGCAAATGGAGCCAGCCTTGCTGCGTTCTTTTTGCCACATCCATGAATGCCAAATTGCAGCAGCTATTTTGCCCTAATTCCCCCCTCTGGGGGAGTCACCAAGGGATGCACTTGTACATGATTGGCCCTCGGGTCTCCTTTATGCCTTCCCTTTCCCCTGATACCCAAAGTTCTTCAGAAAGCCAGCTCATTGGGAAGCAATTTGATTCTTGTTGCTCCATACTGGCCTCGTCAAATTTGGTTCCCCTTTCTTTGGCCTCATCTCCAGGAGGAGCTATGGGTTCTGGACCCAATTCCAGACCTTCTATCTCATACATCGGGAACGTTCCACCCCTCTCTTCAAACCCTTAAATTCACAGCTTTGCTGCTCCGATTCTAAATATAGCCAGGCTCCCTAACCTTTCTCCTTCTGTGAAACATATCTTGATCTCGTCTCATAAGGCTTCAATGAGAAAATTATACATGAGCAAATGGAAAAGATCTTCTTCCTGGGC
This sequence comes from Protopterus annectens, assembly GCF_019279795.1. Lineage (NCBI taxonomy): Eukaryota > Metazoa > Chordata > Ceratodontiformes > Protopteridae > Protopterus > Protopterus annectens. Next base: position 497,757,623 of record NC_056739.1, read on the forward strand.
ATTAAGTAATTACATTGATCCCTTTTCTGCTCCTCTAGGTTCTATCCCTGAATTGCTAATGAAGCTATTTAATGAAGGTGCAGCTGCAGCTACCATTCGTGTCCTGTTAGCAGCGATAGCCAATTTTTATATAAATAATTTGACCCAAAACCTGATGTCTCACAAACTATGCAAAGCATTCCTGAAGGGCACTATTCTGTTAAAAAACACCCATTAAGACCCCTCTACCACCAGGGGATCAAAACTTTGTTTTGTCCTGTTTGATTCTTCCCCCCTTTGAACCTGCATCATCCTGTGATGTAAAGTGCTTGACATGGAAAACAATTATTTTGATTGCCATCACTTCTACTAGAAAGGTTTCAGAACTGCAAGCATTATTGATAAAGCCCCCCTACATGCTTTCCCACAAAGACAGAGTATCCCTTTGAACAAACCCATCCTTCCTACCAAAAGTATGCTCGGAGTCTAATTCAAATCTGTTCATAGACCTACCAGTTTTTTTTCCTAACTATAGCAACAAGGCAGAATATATGCTACACCAACTGGATGTACATAGATAATTATGTTTCTACTTACATAGGACAAAAGACTTCAGAAAATCTGACCAATTATTTGTTTCATTTTCAGAAGCTAAGAAAGGTGCTCCTGTATCTAAGGTCACACCTTCAAAAATGCCTATCAGATTGTATTACTTTTACATACAAATTTAACAACAAAGATCTTTCCCGCAAAGTCAAGGGTCATTCTACGAGAGCCATAGCAGCTTCTTCTACTTTTCGCGCTAGACTACCAATTGATACCATTTGTGCTGCTGCAACATGGGCAAGGCCTCACATATTTATCATTCATTACAAAGTGGATTTGGCCTTCAGGAATAGGGCCTCTTTTGGGTCCACTGTTCTGAAGAATATTCTCCTGTGAGCCACCCAAGAAACATGGTGCTAGGGCACTGTCCCAACCAGTGAAGAATGAAGGTGAGATAGGACAACATCACATAAAGAAGTTATGTACTCGCCATAACATTCCGTGTGTGTTGTCCATCTCGCATTCATTCTTATATCCCACCCTCCTTCCCCCAGCCTTTGGCTCCTGGAGGACTGAGGGGCTACATCTGGCAAGTAATGTTCTCTGACCTTCTTCATTGTTCTATAAGGTGTTGAGATAGTCCATTGGGTAACTGCTGTTATAAGCAAACAACATCTGGGGAGCCTTCGTAGGGCATGATGGGATAGGGATACAGCCACGAGTCAGTGGAAGACCTCGAGCTTTTGTATACGGCTGAGTCAGAACTAAGGATCTGTTCCGAATCAAACCAGTGAAGAATGAAGGTGAGATGGGCAGCACACATGGAACGATATGATGAGTACATAATTTCTTTTTTTGGACATCTGAAATTAATAGGGATATATTTAGAACCAGTGCAAACAAAGAGGGGTGTGGTAATAATTCTGAATGGGGCTAATTATAAAACTGACATCCTTTTGCAACTGGTTGACCACAATATTTTATTGTAAATTTATTTTTGGACCTCACTCCCTAGAAAATGATGTGTTTTTCAAACACGTCTTTGACGATGGGATTACTGATTATAAATTGATGAAAGAATTGGCAGCATTTGATCCTTGTCCCCAATTTTTAATATCCTTCCCCAGATATATTCAGACTGTGGTGGAATTTCCAGGTAAGATCCATTGTTTCAAGCAAGGGTTCCTGGAAGGAACCACTTTTGAATTTTTAGGACATCTGCTTGCCATTATTACTCACTTTGATAGGGGCAACATTAAATGATTCTATACAACTTTTGCAACTAATGGATGAATTACAGATGAAAAAACATTGGTACATATGTACTCTTGTGTTAGATCACTATATATCAGCATTCCCACATAATACTGGATTGGAAGCTCTAGGCCTTTAGTTGTTAACAAAAACAAATATATATCATTGTTCCTTTAACACATTTCATATTGAGTTAACCTGGTTAATGCTGACCAAAAATTTGTTTTATTTTGATGATGACTGTTATTTGCAACTACAAGAGATGGAAATGGGGGCATCCTTTACTCCTATTTATGTGGTCTTTTTTATATGCTGCCTACCTGGAGGAATAAGTGATTTATGATACCAGCCACAATATTTTTATTTTTGCAATGGTATAGATTTTTAGATGTTTACTGGTTGGACTGGATGTCAGATATGGAATACCTTGGGGAGCTTATTAAATATCTTGATGAAAACAAATGAGGAACTGAATTTACTATAAATTGTCAAACTTTCACCATTGATACTTGGATGTTTCTGTTACAAAGTAGTTTATGGTACAGTGGCTACTTCTCTTTACAGGAAACCTTTTAGAAAAAAAAAATGTCTTTATTACAGGTGAGGAGCTGTCATCCTCAGCATGGCATAATAAATTCTCCTGTCCCAGAAACACAGAGGGATAAATTCCTTACTACAGCACAGGTGACCTAAGTTTGAGTAGTGACTTGGAATGAAGATGGGCATCCCTATTCTAGGAGGAAGGGGTACATGAATTGATTTCCTTGTTGGAGACTGGGGAAACAACTGCACAGTGCCTCCTGTGGGAGGATGAGGCAGTCTTGCTAATGTCACCCCTTGTGGACATCAAGGGTGTAGCAGTGATGACACCAGATGCAGGTCCCACTCATGGGCAGACACAAGGGGGCTAAAATAAAATTCTCAAGCCATCCCTGATGGATGACTGTTTGTGCTAACCCTCATCCCCGGTGGTGGGTAAACAAATTGGCTAAATGTCTGACTGGAGGCTGATTATCAGCAGGTGTGTGTGTGTGTGTGTGTGTGTGGGGGGGGGGGGCAGAGAGAAGCAAAAGAAAAACATATCATAAAATAATCCAAAATCACAGTTCCTAGGAGTTAAAACAATTTGTTCCTCTGAAAAACAATAGCAGTTTTTTTTGTCTTGAATTACCTCACAGTTTTTTTTTTTACTTAATGGCTACTCTAGAAATATGAAATTCAAGCTCATTGCCCTTCCAGTACCACATGGAAAGATTATTCATTTATAATAAACAAGAAGAACATCTCAATTTCAACTTGAGGTTTATAACTTAATTGGGACCAATACATGTAAAATTCAAAAAATAATTTCACAACAGTGGAGGTATATAATCATTTAGGAGCTGACATGCGTGTTTCATTGATAGACATAGATATATCTGCAGAAATACGAATACCCTTTACCAATAACTGGAACATCTACTGATGTTCCTCGCTAGAAGGATACAGGATGTAAACAGCATGTCCTATGCAGGTTACCTGAAAATTCTTTATCTAGACTCAGTTTCTTTCAGACTGTTGGGATGTGTTCTACGCCTGACTTATAAGGCATCCTTAGTTCCCACTCTGATGGGCCTTTTTCATATCCACAAAATGAATAACATCAGAATTACACAGTCTAGGTATTTAAAATTTGCTTGTGACATAAATAGATGACCGCGGTGGTGCAGCAGTTAGCGTTGTCGCCTCACAGCAAGAGGTTCTCCAGTTCGATTCTTGGCTGGAACGCTTTCTTTGTAGAGTCTGCATGTCCTCCCTGTGGTTGAGTGATGTTTAAAGACATGCAGGTAGGTGCGTGCGTGAATGGGTGTGCCTTCTTTGAAGGTTGGGTGTCAGGCTGGCAACTCGGCACCGTAAAAATCCACTGACAATCATTAGCAGAACGGAGTTCCACGGTGGCGACCCCTAAATTACTTTATTTGTGACATAAATAGGACATGTTGGTGGGATAGGTATGTGTCTCAGAAAATTCTTCTCTGGAAAAGGTGTGTCATCCATGTGGAGCAGACCTCTTCTATAACCCTATTCAAGAGAGACCTAAACCAGTGGATGGGAAATTGGAAATATACCGTAGGTCTAGCACATATGTCTAGAATGGATAGATGCAGTCTGTGAATATTGCCCTACCTTACATACCCCTTAAAATAACTTCTAAGGTACATAAACTTGCAAGGTATAATTGGGGTGCTTGGCTAGGCTTATAAAGGCCCCTGTGGCCATTAGCCTATTGTACACATATGGAGCTATGAATATTTGAATTAATATAAATATATTATATAGTCAATAATATGCAAAGCACTATTTCAAATGTAAAACTGATGGAATGTTGCACAGTATTTACACACACACACACACACACATATGTGTATATATGTGTATATATATATATATATATATATATATATATATATATATATATATATATATATAAAACATATACAATTTTTTTCTGGATTTTCTCCTATTTAGATATCTTATTACTTGTACTACTGAAACAGATTTTATTTGGTAACAGGTTTTTGTAGAACCTTTTAGACAGGCAAAACCTCATTTATGTACAAGTTATGCATAATGGAGCATTTCAGTGACTTACATTGTCAAAGGTTTACTAATACTCTGTATAAGCACGCATGGCCACATTCTAGGACTAGATTTATATTTACAGGTATTGATTGTATTAAATTGGGCTGGAAGATTACTTTAATAAGTAATGAAAAGTGTTTGTTGTTTATTTGGAGTATTGGATTCTGCTAAGATTAAATTAATATCTTTAATATCTGGCATGATTAATATTTTTATTTAGACCAAGTTTACAACTAAAGAGTTTTACATTTTTGTGAGATTTATATACTAAATTATGGACTTTATACTCTTTTATTATGCTTTAATAGTTATATTTATTCCCATATTTAATTGACTATATTCTGCCAGTCCCTTCTATAGTTATTTTAATATTTTTTAACAAAATGTATTGTACAAGTGACCTGATCTGATTAAGGATGTAATCTAGGATTATTTTATTTAAGTCATTCTCTTTAATTTTTTTTTTATTTTAGCACTGAAGAATGGGTTTAACTCTAAAATTGCTTTGCTATACATTATGTTATTCAATTGCATAGAAGTTCAAGTTCATTGTATTTCTGTACGGGAAGTGTTTGAAGTAGAAATTACAATGCTGAACTGATAGAAAAATGCTTTTTAGCTGGTTGAAATTATATACTTTTTGTTTTCTGAATGAACTAAAGTGCATTTAAGCCTAGAATCAAGTGCTGGACATTTTGTAGTGGTTGGTCGCTTTTTTGGCTGTGCTCCATTTTGGTTGGGAAAGATGTGCTCCTTGTGGAGTTGGCTTCGGTCATCCCCGTCACATATTGGGTCATGGTATAGGGGTGGCCCTTTGGAAAGTTAAGTTCTCATCAACATAATAATCTAAAGTTTTGTATAAACTTTAACAAGATCTAGCTAATGAGATTTCTTGTTACGCAATACATTCCAATCTGTTGGAATGAATTAACTTTATTTATTTGTATCCCTGAGAATATGGAGATTTTTAAGAAAAAAAAAAACTTGATGATTGGGTTGATGCATATGCTTACAATCCTTGTTTCATGAAGGCTGAGTTCCTTGAAGGCCTTCCAGACAGAACTCAATAATTGCCACTTATGAACTCATGAAGTTCAAGTGCAGGCAGGCAGACTGAACCACAGAAACAAGACTCCATGTTGACTTGCCAGAAAAGTACAGTTTTGTACCTACCATAAATGTAGATGTTCGAGGATCTCCATTGCTGCAGTCCTGACATATGGGTATTCCGCTGTCCACCATCGGCCTGAATACCAAAGGGCTAGAACCAGCGTCGGTCATCGGCGCCCGAGACTGACGTCAGTACGTGTCAGTACAAATGCGCATGACCGACGCCCTAACCTCAGTCTTTCTTGCCTCAGACGTCAGAATGCAAAAAACACCACCCAAACCCCAACCTAAAAAGAAAAAGGGGGAAGGAGGGAGGGAAAATTGGACTGCAGCAATGGAGATCCTCGAACATCTACATTTATGGTAGGTACAAAACTGTACTATGTTCTTCATCTCCCATTGCTGCAGTCCTGACATATGGGTAGAATCCCAGAGCAACGGAAAAAAGGGAGGCTGGTCAACTAAATAGCATTAGGAGCTGCAGACATGCCCTGTAAGATTGCAGTGGCAAACCCAGCCCTAGACCTAGAATAAAGAGGTAAATGATAATGCTTTGTAAAGGTATGTACAGAACTCCAAGTAGCTGCTTCTAGAATGTCTTTAGTAGCTACCCCTCTCAAAAAAGCAGTAGAAGTGGCCGTAGCCCTAGTAGAATGAGGCCTGATCCCAGCCGGAACATCCTCTCCATGATGAGAGTAACAAAAAGCAATACAATGGCCAATCCACTTGGAAATAGTTTGTTTGAGACAGCTTTCCTCGTGAAGTCAAAGCAAAAGAAACAAATAATTGTTGAGATCTTCTGAACTCTTTGGTTCTGCTCAAATAATACCTCAACTGCCTATGTACATCCAAAGAATGCAAAACTTTTCCCCTTCATTTTGGGGGTTAGCATAAAAAGTAGGCAAATGTATAGATTGGTTCAATGCCACATTAGAAATCACTTTAGGCAGAAAAGTAGGATTAGTACGTAAGGAAACTCTGTCATTGTGAAAAATCAGAAAAGGTTCCACTGCCATGAGGGCCTGTAATTCAGATACCCTTCTAGCAGAAGTAACAGCCAATAAAAAAGCAGTCTTCCAGGACAACAACTGCAATTCAGCTGTAGCTGCAAGTTCAAAAGGAGGCAGAGTCAGCTTTTCCAAAACAAAATTAAGATCCCAGGTAGGAGTAGGAGCCCTCCGTGGGGGTCTGATATTCTTTGCCCCTCTAAGAAACTGTTTAACCAATGGATGTGAAAATAAAGGAGGGTCACAATCATAGTGAGCAGAAATAGCTGCAGCATGCACTTTTACAGAAGAGAAGGACAAACCCTTGTCCAATAAAATAGTCAAATATTGCAATGTACAACTCAAATTAGGCAATTCGACATCAAAGCCTTTAGCTGAACTCCAAAGAAAAAATCTCTTCCATTTACCAGCATAAACTTTTCGAGTACAAGGACGCCTGGCTTCCAAAATAACATCCAAAACTTGTTGAGGGAGCTGAAGGTCCTCCTTCTCTAAAACAGAATGCGCCAGGCTGTCAGGTGTAGGGATTGCACCCTGACATTGAGAAAATGATTGTTTTCCTGAGACAATAAGTGAGGAATCTGTGGTAATGGCCAAGGTGGTACATGAATTAAGCTCCTCAACAGAGGGTACCAATGCTGACAAGGCCAATCCGGTGCTATAAGGATCATGCAAGGTTTGTCCCTCCTGACTTTCAACAGCACCTTCGGAAGAAGAGGCAAAGGAGGAAAAGCATACATGTGAAGGTTGCTCCAACTGAAGGATAGTGCATCTATTTTCCAGGCTTTTGGATGAAATAGCCTTGTGCAAAACAGTGGCAGTTGGAAATTCAGAGGAGAAGCGAACAGATCTATGTCCGGAGTTCCCCAAGCCATTGTCAACTGAAGAAATACCTGAGGGTTCAGTTTCCATTCGTGAGGATCCACAATCTGTCTGCTCAGAACATCTGCTAAAGAATTTTGTGCTCCTGGCAGAAACTGTGCTCGAAGAGTGATGTGCAGATTCAAAGCAGTTTCCCATAACAGCATTGCTTGTCTGCAAAGAGGGTAAGAATGAGTTCCCCCTTGCTTGTTGATGTACCACATGACAGTCATGTTGTCTGTTCGAATCAACACCAGTCCTGGTTGAAGTAGGCTTTTGAATCCTTCCAAAGCAAATTGAACTGCCAGCATCTCTTTCATGTTGATATGCAAGTGAAGTAGCTCTGGGGCCCAAAGGTCTTGAATCCATTTTCCTCTGAAATGAGCTCCCCAGGCTGACTCGAGGCGTCTGTCGTTAATATCTGACTTGCCTCTGGTTGGGTCACAGAGAGCCCCTTGTTTAGGTGACATTCCTGAGCCCACCACAGAAATTCTCTCTGAATGCAAGGTAGAATCCGAATGACAGTGTCCAAATCGTGGCAGTGTTGAGTCCAAACGCTTTTGAGATACCATTGTAGCTTCCTCATATGCAGTTTGGCATTGGGAAGTACTAGAATGCAAGATGCCATGAACCCCAAGGCTTGAAGGACTGTCCTTGCAGTCAGCCTGGACATTACTGATAGCTGTTGGAAGTATAGGTGAAGATTCCTTTGTTTGTCCGGGGTAAGAAATGCCATCTGAGCAGCTGTATTCAGTTTCACACCCAGAAAACACATCTCTTGTGAGGGTACTAGACTGGACTTTATTTCGTTCACAGAATACCCTAGGCATCTTAAAACTGTCATTACATACTGCAGATGTTGAAGAAGTTCGTGCTTGCCTTGAGCCAGAATCAAACAGTCGTCCAGATAAGGATAAATTTGAATTCCTTGTAGCCTGAGAAAAGCTATTACTGGAGCCAGGACTTTTGTGAATACCCTGGGTGCAGTAGACAAGCCAAAGGGCAATGCAGAGAACTGATAATGCAAATTCCCATTCCGAAATCTCAGGAATTTCCTGCAACTGGGCCTGATAGGAATGTGAAGATAGGCCTCTTTGAGATCCAGAGTCACCATCCAGTGATCTTTGCCCAGCATAGGTAACAGCTGTTGCAGTGTTAACATCTTGAATTTTGGAATTTCCAGAAAGGTATTTAGAATGGACAAGTCCAGAATTGGTCTCCAAGTATTTCCTTTCTTTGGCACTAAGAAAAGACGGAATAAAACCCTGTGCCTCTTTCTGCAGAAGGTACTGCCTGTATTGCTTCCAACTGAAGCAGAGAAGAAATTTGAGTCTGTGCTTCCAGTCTTTGCTGACGAGGCACATCCGGCATACCTTTGAAAGGAGGGAATGTGTGAAAATAAAATTTGTAGCCTCGATTTATTATGTCCAATACCCATTTGTCTTGAGTAACCAAATGCCAATTCCTTTTGAAAAGTCTCAGTTTTCCTCCTAGAGGGGCTGCCAGCAAGGCAGAGTCCGGCAGCTGAAGACACGGGTCATTGGGTCTGTTTCCGAAAGGACTGACCCCTGCCCTCCCCAGCAGAAGGGGTAGAAGAACTCAAAGACCTAGAAGTAACAGGGCCCTGAGAGGAAGCCCTACCTCTACCTCACCTCGACCTGCCCCTAGATTGATAATCCGAAGAGGGGAAAGACCATCCCTTAGCAGGCCAATTCCTACTGAACTTAGGGGGCTGAACCTGTAAAAATCCTTAACTGTCTGCATAGACTTAGCTTTTTCCTCCATTTTTTCAAAACTGATTCTACTGGAGGGCCAAAAAGAACATCAGATTGTAGAGGAGCATCCATAATTCGAGCCTTAACTTGCTCTGACAAGGTCTGATCTTTAAGCCAAGCATGCCTACGAATAACTGAACTAGTAGCAGCCACCCTGGAAGAAGCCTGTAAAGCATCAAAACCACACTGCAAAGAATGCTTACCAACTTGGTCTGAAGCATGCACTAAATCCTGAAGCTCCTTACATTCAATACCTTCAGCTAAAGCATCTACTTTACATTTCAATTGGCCCAGCAAATAATTTTGATACCGGAGCATATGAAACTGACAATTTAAAGCTCTCATAGCCAAAGTCGAAGAGGTATACAGTTTTTACCCCACCTATCCAGGGCCCTAGCATCCTTGTCCAGAGGAACTGGATTCCTAACCACAGAAGCCCTAACCCCTTTGGGGCCTTGAGTAATAGTTTCTGGATCAGCCCTAGGACTCTTATATAAGTACTTGTGAGCTTCCGGAACCCTGTAGTATCTATCTGGTTTAACGGGGCAGGAGGCAGAGAATCTGGGTTAAGGGCAGCCTCAGAAAACACATCCTGAACAACATCCAGTACAGGGGGAATAGCCAAGGGCCTATGCTGAGGCAAAAACAAGAATTCTCTTAGTCTTTTACGAGAATCAGAATAATCCTGGCCCTCCCATTTGAAATGTTCCCTCATGGAATGCAAAGTCTCAGAGAAAGAAAAATCTTCTGGAGGGGACGCAGAGGGAGTAGAATCCTCAGCCTCCGAATCAGAATAAGGAGGGAAATCCTGAAGTTCTTCTACAGAGGAATCTGACTCATTGGAAGACTGAACCAAACCCTCCAACTCTGTCTCTACCCTGGGCCTCTTCACAGGGGGGGGGGCATAGAACCCCTAATTAAAGTAATCAAATCTTCAGCCATCTTTAACATGTGCTTCCTAGGAGCTGGACCCCGGGGACTAGCACCAGCAGGGGCAGACTTAGACTTAGAATGGGCTCTGCTTTGAGAAGGAGGAGGCCTAACTACCCTATGAGGGGAGGGAACCACTGACATCAGAGAAGCACCCTCAGCCTGGCCTAACACAGGAGAAGCCACTTCCTGCAGTAACAAAGGCTCCCCTTGAGACTCAGGTAAACTTTCAGAAGGAGCCGCTGAAGTAGCCAGTGGTACTACAGAACCGGCGTCCGGAGTGGACGCCTCATCCTGTTTGGACCGCAAAGACTTTTCTTTGTGTTTCTTAGAAGAACCAGTCGTCGGAGAATCCGACGGCATGTTATAATTACAACGTTTACCAAACACCAGCCTAGCACAGTCCAACCGACGTTTAATAGTACGCTTGTTAAAAGTAGCACAAAAGCGACACCCAACAACGTCGTGCTCAGGCCCTAAACAAGGAATGCAGAGTGAATGGTAATCCCTATGAGGAATCTGTTTCCCACAAGAAATACAGTTATTAACTTTTTCTGACATCCGTCAATACTGAGGCAAGAAAAAGACAAAAGTGTCCCCAACGGGGTACTTAGCCCAACTTGGTCTCCGGTCTGAAACTCGAAAACCGACAATTCCAGAATGCCGAACGGCACTTGCAAATTCTGCTTCTGCTTAGGACCATGCGGCAAGAAAGACTGAGGTTATGGCGTCGGTCATGCGCATTTGTACTGACACGTACTGACGTCAGTCTCGGGCGCCGATGACCGACGCCGGTTCTAGCCCTTTGGTATTCAGGCCGATGGTGGACAGCGGAATACCCATATGTCAGGACTGCAGCAATGGGAGACGAAGAACATCCCCAGAGTTACTGGTGTTGATTTGCTTTGGCAGTTTATGGAAACTAATTATATTTGATTGTCCTATAGGTTTGCCTGATTGGATGTTGTTCTAAGTATTGCCCTTTGTTTGCATATGGTAATTTATTTATTTATTTGTCATTCCTATTAGCATTTTCGATTCATTTGCCTATACAGTAAATGTATAGTTTCTGCCATTATCTTCTAGTCTAAACATGTGGTTTCTTCATCTGGTGAGTTTGAGCATATTTATTCTCATCCAGAAGTAGTTGCACTGTTATAGGTGATGTGGGCTGATATGAAAGCTTTTGTCCTTTCCCTGAGTTTCATATTACTTTCTACATGCATTTCTTTGCATTCTTGCCATTGCCGGCCATGTGGGAAGGGACAGCAATTTTTAAGAGTTTGTACCTGATGTGAAGACTGGTAGAGAAGGGTGAAGGCTGCCAGATTAGTCAAATAGAATTTGGTACATAATTCTATTATTTGTAAATACTGTGAATGTTGAACTTAAAACAATGTGGCAACATTGCCATCATCTTAAAGAAAGCTAAGTCAAGCAATTCTTGTTCCTTTGAAATTAAAATTATTTCATCACTGCCTTTGATGTTTTACAAGTCGGCTGCAGTCCAGCTGGATGGGGGCTTTCCGCCTATTGTTTTAAGGCTAAAGTTAATGACCAGAATGTACATGTGGAATGTCCTTTATTGCTCTAAGTGTAAAAGAATGTAAATGCAGTTAATGTGTAGCCTGGGAACTCCAGGAAGGGTGAAAAAGATGATCTAATGTTTATCAGAACTGGAGTTTCAATTTAAACAGTGAGAACCAGAGATTGTTAAGCATTTTGATCTTGGACATCTAACTCAGCACTGTCTATGCTCTCTTAAGTAAGTTATCTTAGAAGTGTGTTTTCTTGTAAAAATAGCTAGGACTATAAAGATTAGACTAAGTGTTTTTCTGTTATGTCAGAACTGTACTACTGAATTATTTTAAGTTCTGTGTGATCTCTGAACTCTTAAAAAGCACTGTGGTGTATAGTAGTATTGTCTTGTGTTTTTAGTATTTATTATTAAATATTTTAAACCCATTTTCAACTGTGGCTGGTTTATGTAGAGATAATTAAGCTCTAGAGTACAGTGCATGCTTATAAGTGATCCTGTAGTAAGCCCTTCCAATAAACCTCAAGACTGTTTAGTCACACTTACCATTGGATAATATTGCACATTAATAATTGGACACCCCTTTAAGGGCCTTTGGATAGCTGATAATTGTTAGCTAGTGGTGGCAGTAATTACTACCATATAGTCTGGGTATAGGGCACAGCTGGAGAATCTGTGTCAGCCTTTCCCAGGAGAGTCTGTGAAGTTGTATAAATACTTATCTCAAAGTGTGTGTGTGTCAGCTACTTGGGCAGTGACACAAAGCACTGGTTGGACAGAGAGGATACTGAAGGTTTCAGCTTGCCAGCTAGGCTGAGATCTAGACTCTGTAGCTGTGTCAGTGGGGAGTCTTATTGGGGACCTGGGGAGCAAGTGAGTGACCAGCCCTGGACTGACTGTGATCTCTGTGTGCTCTTAAGGGAAATTGCACTTTACTGTGTGTATCTGTTATCCTTTTCTTCTCATATAAGACACCCTCTTCAGTGTTAGTGGTGAGGATTGAGGCTCATTGATTGCTGGGCCAGGGCCTGGGCATCACATCTGCTCTTGCTGATTTTATGCAATCTAACTATCTTGGGACCTTCCTCGTTTGTGTGATTAAAGCTTAACATCAGAGAATACCTATTTTTACTGGTGATATATGCTATGAAACTTGCTACAAAACAGCTCTATTAAAGGAAGACAAAAACTCATAGGTTTGTACATGCCTACATTATAAAAATATTGAATAGGCTACTCATTGTAGCTTTCCATGCACTTTTTTCAGTCTTCTGTCTTTCTTTTTTCTTGCTTATTAGAATATAATTTGTGTAATGTTGTAACATTTGCAAATTCCCATCCCAGCCACTGACCTAGTACTTCCCATGACCATAAATGTTATAAATGGCCTGGAGCTCACAGGTGCATGCAGGGATTTAACAAGCTTTCCTGGGACCATACCTGGTGGCTGATGCAAAATGCCTGGAAAATAATTTATCAAAAATTTACTATCCCTCTTTGGAAGTATAGCATTTAAAGTCCTTAATACTGACTGCTGCAGAAGTCCCAAATTATGAGTCAGGTGAATCTAGGAAATGTCTTTGGTCTCCTATGACCGGCTCAACTTTTTCCTGACCTTTCTAGTGATTGGATGATGCTTGTTCCATTAAATTCTCTCTGGTGCTGTGACATAGAATCCTAAACTGATTTGAAGTAGAGCAGACATCTGATCATTGTAAGTCATTGTCTACACCTGTTAAATGAATGGCATCATAGAACAACCAGTTCTTTAAGTATTTATATAGTGCTCTTTTATTTTGTGTCACTATCATTTTGTGACCTGCTTACATCCGTGCATTCATCCATCACCTCCTTTTTCCTATTTTTCCACATGGGGTTGGGGTGTCACATCACCAATGATGATCATCTAGAGCCAATGTTTACACTCCAAGGTGGCTAGTGCTGCCACAGTGCTTCATTTTATTATAAAACACTTGCATTGTTATCTCTCCACACTCAGACAGACTTTCTTAACCTGCCCTACTGAACTATACCCTCCCAAAGATCCCTACTGAACCCCCCATCTCAGCTGTCACAGGTGACAAGAATCAAGTGCCTTGGAAGTCAACACATAACAGTTTGGAGGACTGATTGGATAACTACAACTCTGATTTCCCTTCCTTTTTGCTACACTTATCCATACAATGCTGTACAAGGACAACTCTCCACCATCTCTATCCTTTATTTACTAAGGCTAAAACAAGACCCAACATATCCATCCATACTGGACCCAAATGTGTGGAGTACTCTAACTGTCAAATATTGTTACCTTCATGTCTAAACCTTTCAAACTCCTTCCTGCCTAAGCTGTGTATAAATGTGGGGTGGCCCCAGGGGAGGAGTATACTTCATAAATGAGCCTTCCCTGTCGCTGATGACTGTAGCCCTTTTGGGACTTTGATTATTGCTTCTAATGCACTGTGCTTCACTCATGCTCTTTGCAATAAGCCTCCTTATTTGGTTAGGAGACATAATCCATCTAATCATAGTTCACCGACAGTGTGACCCCTCCTACTCATTCACTTCTCACACAGTACCTGTTCAACAGAGTCCTTCACTGTGACCTTATGAATTCACCTAACTTACAACACTGATGCTGGCACCATGCCACAGAGTAACAGAGATCCCAATGTGACCCTTATGGCCTAGGTTTAGCTAGCAAGTCAGGGTGTGAGCAGAGCTGGCTGGGAAGGCTAGGAATGTGATTGATGTGAAATAGTGGTGCAGTCAATGCAGGGCGAGTGATGGCTACTTCAGCCTGCCAAAAAGTGCAGTAGTACTATAGCTGGTGTGGGGGCAACAATCTAAAGGGGGCAGAAAATTTACAAAATTCTTCTCAAACTGCTTATCTAACCTTAATCTCTTATATAACTTGTAATAGGTTCATAGGTTCATAGGTTAGTACTAGGCTAGCTGCCCTTGCAAGCCATTGTAAGCCTAGCCAATTATCCCTTGTGAGAATTGAACCCTGCACCTTGTGTTTCTAAGGCAAACACCTTAACCATTAGGCCACCCTCCCAACCCCTAAATAATTTTTAGATTCATAGATTCATAGATTAGTACTAAGCTAACTGCCCTTGCAAGCCATTTTATTTATTTTTATATATAATTACTAATTATTCTTTACAAAAACAGTTAGGTACTTCCTTTCCAGCATTTTCATTTCTTCATTAGTTGTATGACAGCCTGTATCATAAAACACATTGCTCAATTATACTCATCCACAGTATACAGTGTAAAACACATATTCTCATTATTTATGTATGCTAAAAGAAGGTAGCTAGTTAGTTAACAGAAGACAAAAAAGGTAAAAGTTCCATATTCAACAAACCATTTAAATTGTTGATACATAAACCAAAAACTGTTGTAATTAGCCTAAGCTGGAGTACAAAATCCCATTAATTAATGTGAGTTATTGGTTTTGATGACTGTGCTCTCAGCCATTTGAGGCACATAATTGTACTAAGTTTTGTCAGCAAGAAATTGCATTTTTAGCTGACTGGGAGGGAGCCCTACTGATAGTCTATACACAAAACAAACAAACAAACAAAAAAAAAACAAAAAGGAAAAACCTCGATTCTTTCTTTACATAGTCAGCACTGTAGACCACTCTCAGTAAGTCTACCTGGGTTGTTCTAGTTATCAATAATTATACTAGATCCCTCTTGAATTAGTGAAGTACTCACAAATTCTCTTAAACTAGTATATACAACTGAATTCGTAAGTATGTGTCTTTATCTGCTTTGTTTTGCACTATAGTAAAATTAATAATCTGAATGCAAATGCTCAGGTAGTGGACTTGTCAGACTAATTTTCTTAAAACCCTGTAAATTTTTTTTTTTACTAGCAATGAATTCCCTTATTACTACTTCTAATAGTTTCTTAATGGTGCACAACGCATTATGATCAACACATGCTGTGATGAAAGGAGATACTGCCAGCACAGCTAGCTGGAATTTTGTAAATAATCATAAGTCATTGGTGAATATTGAAATGATTTATATAAGATGCTTGTGTTACAAATGCATTAGAACTGTATGTCATGTGTATATTAAACTGCTCTATACAGATGTTTATGTTGAAAAAAGGTATTTGTAAAAGTGCTGTGTTTAAAATGTATCCACAGTATGCCCTACAGGAAGAGAACAGAAGTGTACATGCACTATTGTAAGTGTTTAAATGTATATATTTTAATAGTAGAAATTGGGATACAGGAGGTTAACCTCAGTCTAGTAAACTTTAGAAAAATATCTGAAATTAAATTACTTTATAGGATGCAATAATGAAGCTACCTCTGAAGTTTTCAATGTGGCTAGAGACACAGAGTCTGTGCTAGGAAGCTTTCTGTATTGTCCTTGGAGTGAACTAATTGCTAAGTTTGAAGCATGAAGGAATACAATTGTTTTATGACTTCCAGCATCTGCCAAAGACCTGAGGAAAAGTCTTTGTCTGTATATTTTTACAGGTAGATGCTAAATGCTGCCAGCTTCTAGTAATGGGGGTTTTGGCCTAGGAACTAGAAGTCAGATGACCAGAAGTGATGACATTCTGCAAGCTATCCCAGCAGTAATATTTTAGATATTAATTTGAAAAGTCTCTTAGTGAGACAAAGCATTCTGTATTCGGTCTTGGACCCGACAAGAGCCATTCACCACATCTGCCTTGCTCTAATGCACAACATCTGCCTTACTCTAATGAAGTAAGTTTCTAGGGAACAGTATAACTCTATTCCACTCCAAACTGGTACAGAAAAATGCTAAGGCAACTGCTCGTGAAACACACTGATTTATTAAACGCCAAAATATTAAAAATGTTTTTCGTCCGAACAAATTAATCAGACTTCTTCAGAACTCGAACTACAACTATATTAAGATACATCCTCTATTTATAAACTAATTTCTAAAAGACCGCCAAAAGTTGTCACAACAGCAAATCTTAAGGGTATATTACCTTAAAATATGATATTCCATACATAAAAACTACCATAACAAATATATATATATATGTACATAATAAACAAAACTTTACCTATCTATTTAGATATTATATACTATATTTCATGAATATTTTATAATATATTTACTTTAAATAAAATAAATAAAATAAAAAAATGTGTAATATGTACAACAAAATCTTAAGCTGAATGAATTAATGAAGCATCCTAATAATTAATTGAATACTATCCAACTTTAATAAACAACCACATGTCATCATCTATCTAAACTTTTTAACTTCAGCAAACACATAAGTGAACATTTTCCAGGTTCATGTAAGCATTAAGCTTAATCTGCCATAACAGTTCCATCTTCTCAAGAAGTAAACCATATGGGCCTCCCCTACTATCCTGCTTAACCTGATCCAAAACCCTGTACTGAAATCTATGCTCAGGGAAATTCATAACGTGCCTAGCTAATGCATTATCTTCTTTATGCAACCTTATATCCCTTTGATGTTCATAAACTCTTTCTTTGAACTTTCTCTTGGTTTTCCCCACATAAAATGATGGGCAACATTGACAGGTTGCTAAATAAACTACCCCTTTTGTGTTACAATTGTGTTACAATTGCATTTACCTCTGGTAGAAACTCTTGAACCATTGATTACTATATTGGCTCCTGATGCCATTAAATGGCAATAAGAACAACTACCACATTGTGTCATACCCACACTCGTTCTTACATTGATGTTTACACCGCTTCTTTGCATCCAATCTTTGAAATTTGTACCTCTTCTCCATATTATTTTCAATGAAGAACCTAATTTTCCTACTAAGGTATTGTCCTCATATATCAAAGACCAATTTTTTTCTAAAATTTTCCTTATATTACCATAGTCCAAGGAAAATCTTAAAATACAAGCTACATTGAAATCAATCCCATTATTATGTTCTTTTTTTTTTTTTGCTGTTGTGACAATTAACTTTTGGCGGTCTTTTAGAAATTAGTTTATAAATAGAGGATGTATCTTAATAAAGTTGTAGTTCGAGTTCTGAAGAAGTCTGATTAATTTGTTTTGGACGAAAAACGTTTTTAATATTTTGGCGTTTAATAAATCAGTGTGTTTCACGACCGGTTGCCTTAGTGTTTTTCTGTACCAGAACAGTATAACTCTCTTAGATACAGTTAGGAGTATAGTAAAGCTTAGTTTAGATGTTTTCTTTATTTGTGTGAACCTGTACTGCAATGTTATTTTAAATATTTCATGTGGTTTTGAACTCTGATGTCACTGTGAATATATATTTAGTATTGTCTTGTTCTTTTATTATTTATTATTAAATATATTTAAACCTTTCATTGTGGCTGATCTATGTAGAGGTATTTACATTTTGAAAGTACTTGCATATTTATTTGTTGACACTGTGTGGACCACTCCTAATAGCCTTGCTCTTGTTCAAACTACCATTTGTATTGATATTACTGTTACACAGTAAGATTGGGACACCCTTTGTTAAGGGCCTTAAAATAGCTGATAAGGAGTGACTAGTGGCAGTGATAACTACCTTATAGTCTGGGCAGAAGGGAGCATAGCTAGTAAACCTGTGCCTGCCTTTCCCAGATGTATGTATGTGTGTAAATCAAACCTCACAGAGTGTGTGTGTCAGCTACTTGGGCAGGGACACGAAGCACTAGCTGTACAGAGAGGTTGCCGGAGGTCTTGGCTTGGTTACTCAGCTGAGATCTCAACTCTATAGCTGTGCAAGTGGGGAGTCTTATTGGGATCTGGAGAAAAAGGGAGAAACCAGTCCCAGACTGATTGTGGTCTCTTTGTACTCTTAAGGGAAATTGCAATTGATAAAGAGAGCTGCATCTGGAAATACTGTGAGTGTACTTGTTATCCTCTCAGTGAACATCCCCCACTGTTGCCACTGGTGAGTACTGAGGCTCCTTGAGTACTGGTCTAGTGGAGGGTCATCACATTTGGTGGGCAGTGATGGGATATCCACATCACATTTGGTTGGCAGTGGTGGGATCACCACATCACATATTGTGATTCACTGGTGTGGATATTGAACTCCTGTAGCCTGTAAACAGTGGTCACTAAGGAAGGTGTTTGTACTCACAAGCAGCCACACTGTAGACATTCAGGGTTTCATATTATGATAGTTTTATTTGTTTTGTGTTAGCTTAGCTAGTCAGGGAGAGCAGGCAAGGATGTCAGCAGTGGAGTATGGCAAGCTGACAAGGAGCCAGTTGGCTGAGATGTGCAAAGCCAAAGGACTGGTGCATGCCAACCTGACTAAAGTAGAAATGATTGCAGCCTTAGCCACAGATACATCACAGACCAGCAACCAGCAGGACAATCAAAATGGCCTTTGGGATGTACAACTCTCAGAAAATTGACAGTTCAACTTTGCCTCAGAGGACTTAAAAATCCATCTGGAGTTAAAGAGACTTGAACTGGAGGTGAAATAGTTGGAACTAGAATCAGCAGAGAAACTGCTGTGTTTGGAGGCTGAAGAAAAGGAGAAAGAGAAACAAATGGAATTAGAATCAGCAGAGAAGTTAAGATGACAGGAAGCCTTAGAAAATGAGACGCAGAGGCAATATGAAAAGGAAATGCTGACTCTTCGCAAGGTTGATGGAGGTAAAAGGGAAGGAAGTAACTGTACACCAGAAGCAATAAAGGTCAGTAAATTTCTTCCACAATTTACAGACGGTAATAATTTTGATAGTTTTATTCATATGTTTGAAAGGGTATATAAACAGTATAATGTTGACCAAGGGCCCTGGGTAGAGTTCCTGACCCCCCTTTCTCCATGGTAAAATTGTAACTGCTGTTTCTAAATTGTCTGATAGTGATTGCTTAAATTATAATACAGATAACATTGTTTATTAGAGTGTTTTAAGTTAACACCTGAAGTTTATAGAAAAAGTTTCATGAGGATAGATGCAAGGCAGATGAAAGAGTGTGTAATTATTTTGCTGAGTTAAGCAATTATTTTCATAGGTGAGTAAGTGGGTGTCAGGTCACCACTTTCGTAGGGCTGGCAGACATTTTGGTGAGGAAACAAGCCCTTAGCACTTTACCTGAGGACATGAGAATCTGGTTGACAGATAGGGAATGCAATACCACAGAAGAGCTGGGGAAAAAGGAGACCTATACATACCAAGCAGGGCATCACTGCACAGGAAAGGGATAACCAGTGCTGCACCTGGGTCTAATGGAACCCATGGTAGGCTGCCTAAACCACTCCAACAGAGTCTGCCAGTTACAGGAGAAGACACTAGTACAGGTACATGACCAGGCTCAAGGGTTAAATGTTTTAAATATAACCAGTGGGGCCATGTAGCATATAGATGTCCATGGAGGCAAGGTGGGGAACAAAAGGTAGGGGAGCCAGTAAGTGGGAATGACAGAATGCCAGCAGTAAGTTGTCTGGAGACAATAAGGGTACCAAACTACCACAAGAGCTTATATCCTGTCTTAGTAGATGGGAAACAGGCACTACTAAGAGAGACACAGGCTCTGACCTAACCACTGTAAAGATTGCAATGATTAAAGAAAAGCACTACTTACTTGGGCAGTCTACTCCAATCAGAGCTTTAGGAGGGACCCCATTCCAAATACCTTTGGCTAGGGTTCACCTTGACTGGAAGTGTGGAAAAGGCCGCAAGCAAGTAGGTATGTTTGAGGTATCCCTGCAGATATCCTGATAGGGAATGGTTCTGATAATGCAGTACCTTGTGTGCATGCATTTACACACAGTCAGGCTTGGAGACAAGATTGTGGGTCTGGTAGCCTGGGGGGGCCCAAACAGACTGCACACTTGAAGCCAGGACTGGTGAGGTGGTTACTTCAGGGAGGGCGCTACCTTGTAGCAGTGAGACTGAACGTGAGCCACAGATGCTTGTGGGTACTGATGTTCACTTGGACAGAGTGACTGCAAGGGCAGAGGTGAGTAGGAGTACCCAGGCTGACAGTGAGGCACCACTGTTAGAGGATACCAGACTTCCTGTGGAAGGGGAGCTGGGAAGAGTTGCACAGAGAGAGTTGAGACAGGCTCAGATCTCAGATCCTGCATTACAAGGCTTGAGGGAGATAGCCAGGGAGGCACCTGATTCTCAAGGAAAAGGAGCATCTTTATACTGGGACAAAGGGTTACTGTATAGAGAGTGCACCCCTGAGGGAGGGATAGAGGGTGAGAGAATACAGCAGTTGGTAGTGCCCAGAGCCTGCCATCTGGTACTTCTAGCCATAGCCCATAACATTCCCTTTGCAGGTCATATGGGCATAAAGCTTGCCAAGAGATGTATTATGCAGAACCTTTATTGGCCTGGGATTTCCAGGGTTGTAACAGGGTACTGCAGGACATATGAGCAGCTCCAAAAGGAAGGCAAGGCAGGAGATAAGGGGAAAATGTCTTTGCCTGTGATTGAGGAGTCATTTTAGAGGGTAGCTGTGGATATTGTGGTGCCTCTTAGTACCTCAAGTTCCACAGGGAAGAAGTATATCCTAGTGGAGGCAGATTATGCTACCAGGTACCCTGAGGTGGTGTGTCTGTCCTCCATCGAGGCAGAAAAGATGGCAAATGCTTTGTTAGAGATTTTTAGCAGGGTAGGTTTTTCAAAAGAAATACTGACTGACTGAGGTGCCAATTTCATGTCAGACCTGTTGGCTTGTCTGTGGGAGTGCTGTGGGGTGAAGCACCTAAAGACCACCCCCACCACCCACAGACTAATGGTTTGGTGGAGAGGTTAAACTCTACACTAAAGACCATGCTATGGGCATTTGCAGACCAATTTAAGAGGGAATGGGACAAATATTTGCTCCATTTGTTGTTTGCTTACAGAAAGATACCCCAGGAATCCACAGGTTTTTCACCCTTTGAGTTGCTGTGTGGGCATAGGGTGAGGGGACCTCTAGATTTGATTTGTGATGAATGGGAGGGTGAATGTGAATCCCACCAGGAGTCTGTTGTAGCATATGTCCTAAATCTCAGGACAAGGCTCAGGGAACTCATGGGCTTGGGCCAGGAGAACCTGGCAGATGCCCAACCACAGAAAAAGGTCTAGTATGACAGGAATGCTCAAGCCAGAAGGTATGTTGTAGGGCAGCAGGTTATGGTTCTCATTCCCGTCAGACACAACAAGCTACAGGCAGTTTGGGAGGGACCCTTCAAAGTGGTAATGAAGGTCAGTAATGTTAACTACATGGTAGAACTGCTAGACAGGAGGCACTGGCACAAACTGTACCATGTAAGCATGATGAAACCTTAGCATGATAGAAATCCCCAGTACTAAGTATTTGCATTAGAAGGTAGGAAGAGTCTGAGGGGGAATCTATGGCTATAGGGAGCCAGCCAGCAAAATCCCAAGTTACTGTGATGGAGCCTAGGGTTGCAGGCATATGATATGACAGTGCAGTACTGTACTGAGGTCAGCAATGCAAAGGCATCTGGAATCTCTAGAGAGGGAATGGGGTAGGGTATTCCTAGATGGGCTTATTCCTCTCAAGCAACATTTCTCAAGGGTCACTTGAAAAACTATCTTGAGTCTCTGAAGGGGGGAAGAAATGTGATGAAAGGAGATACTACCAACACAGCTAGTTGGAATTTTGTAAATAATTATATGTCATTGGTGAATATCGAAATGACTTATATAAGATGCTTATGTTACAAATGTATTAGAACTGCATGCCCTGTGTATATCAAGCAGTTCTGTACAGATGTTTGTGTTGGAAAGGTATTTGTAAAAGTGCTGTGTCTAAAATGTATCCACAGTGTGCCCTACTGGAAGACAACAGAAATGTACATGCACTATTATAAGTGTTTAAATGTATATGTTTTAACAGTGGAAACTGGGATACAGGATTTTAACCTCAGTCTAGTAAACTTCAGAACAATATCTGAAATTAAATTACTTTATAGGATGCAATAAAGCGGCTACCTCTCAAGTTTTCAATGCAGCTAGAGGCACAGAGTCTGTGCTAAGAGGCTTTCTGTATTGCCCTTGGAGTGAACTAATTGCTATGTTTAAAGCATTAAGGGATACAATTGTTTTATGACTTCCAGAATCTCCCAAAGATCTGAGGAAAAGCCCTTGCCTGTATATTTGTACAGGTAGATGCTAAATGCTGCCAACTTCTAGCAGTGGGGGTTTTGGTTTGGGAACTAGAAGTCAGATGAACAGAAGTGATGCCATTCTGCAAGCTATCCCAGCATTAATATTGTAGATATTAATTTGAGAAGTCTGTTATGAGACAGAGCATTCTGCGTTCAGTCTTGGGCCTGACAAGAACTATTCACCACAACAGCTCCCTTGCTCTAATTAAGTAAGTTTCTATGGGACAGTATAACTCTCTTAGATACAGTCAGGAATATAGTAAAGCTTAAGTTAGATGTTTTTCTTTATTTGCATGAGCCAGTACTGCAATGTTATTTTAAATATTTCCTGTGGTTTTGAACTCTGATATCACTGTGACTATATAGTTAGTATTGTCTAGGTCTTTTATTATTTATAATTAAATATATTTAAACCTTTCATTGTGGCTGATCTGTGTATAGATATTTAAGTTTAGAGAGTACTTGCATGTTTGTTTGGCTACACTGTGTGGCCACACCTAATAGCCTTGCTCTTGTTCAAACTACCATTTGTATTAATATTAATATTTCACAGTATGATTGAACACCTTTTGTTAAGGGTCCTAAAGTAGCTGATAAGGAGTGACTGGTGGCAATGATAACTACCTTATAGTCTGGACAGAAGGGGGCATAACTAGTAAACATGTGCCATCCTTACTCAGTTGTTTGTGTGTGTGTGTGTGTGTGTGTGTGTGTGTGTGTGTGTGTGTGTGTGTGTGTGTGTGTCTGTGTGTGTGTAAATCAAACCTCAAAGAATGTGTCTGTCAGTTACTTCAGCAGAGACATGAAGCACTGATTGGACAGAGAGGGTGCTGGTGGTCTTGGCTTGGTCACTCAGCAGAGATCTCAACTCTATAGCTGTGCCAGTGGGGAGTCTTATTAAAGTCTGGAGGAAAAGGGAGAAAAGGGAGAAACCAGCTTTTATTCTGGATTGGTTCAACGGTTTTATGCTGTTGAGAGCCATGTCAGCCATCATCAGATTAAGCACTTGATTTTTTTCAGCTGAACAAGTAACGGCACACCCTGCAAAGCAGAACTGCTACATAATAAATGTTATGCAGTTACCTGGAAGTGACTTTTGTTTTAGAGTTACAAAATCAAGCCAGATCTCTGGCTTGGCTCATAAATGGAAATATTGGCTCATTCCACCTATAGAAGTTTTGGGATTGTGGAAATTTGACTGTTTATTGTGGAATTTTGAGTAGATATGTAATTACTGGAGTAGATAGCTTATTTTATACATTTGGCTTGTTCCTGAATATGTTTTATGGGGGAAGCTTTCTTTACTTTACTTTTTGAATGTCTTTTAAGGGGCCTCATAAAAATATCACACATGAGCCTTCAGTCTTTCAATGCCATTCATATTAGATGGCATGAGATTATAACAAAGAAAGAGATGGTTTACAAGAAATTAAACAAAATGTACAAGCTACTGAGAGGGAAAGAGCATCCATCACAGATCTATGCTAGGTACTATGGAAAGCCCCTACATTCCTCATGACTTTGTTGCCTATAGAAAAGTGATTTTTTTGTGGCAAACAATCAAAGGCCAGCACAAATACAGCATATGGACCATGGTGGCTAAAAACGTCTGCTTTATTTATATTATGGTTATAATATCCTTTAAGTCTAGTTTCTTACATTGTAAGGCAGCCCATTCCATAATAGTATTATAATTGTCAAATTAAAACAAACAAACAAAAAGAAACCTTCTCTAAATAGATATGGGCTCCTTGATTCTCTCGTTTCTAACCACACTTGGCTTATTCTCAACAATGAAAAGGCCAACCTTCACAGTTTGAGTAGCTATTTGCATTTTTCATTTTATGAGGTTTCTGTGTTCCATTCAGGTATCATATAACTGATTTGTTTGCAGTTAAAAGGATCCTCTAGAGTCTCCTTGCTCCTTTATCTGTTTAAACTTTCATTTAGTGGCTACAACTAGTAGCTGTAATAGTGTGCATTTCTATAGCTGCATTTTTATTTAATTACTAAACTGTAAACTGCTTTTTCATACTGAGACTTGTATTTTCTCATTGTGAGTGCTCTTTCTATGCCTTTATCGTGAGGTTTCTGTGTTCTGCTCAGGTGGCATAATCTTGATAGAGGCCTGCTGTTGTCCAAGCCTGGTAGTTTTGTTTGAGTTTCCTGTGTTTCTGGCAACCATTTTCTGCTTATAGTCTGTTGTCTTCATTATTATTGAGAGTAACAGGGTTTCCTGATCTTCTGTAGCATGAGTGATTGGGTAATAGCAGGGGCTTGTAGGACTGAGTAGTAATTTGATCTTCTTGATTCTTCCATCCTGTCTGGTATATAAACCCTGTGTCTGTAAAATGCTGTGCTTGTATTTACCAGGTTGTGGATTGTGATTCATTACTGAGACTAAGCAGAAATTCTTTAAGATTCCAAGAGCAGGATAAGTTATTTCTTACACTTATTTCATTGAATTGCACTTCTGTAATGCTTATAGTCATGCTATACAGTTAATCTACTACATTTTGCACTGCTATAAAGCTTTTTTTATTGTTTCACTGCATGTATGTATGGTGTTACTGTTTTAGCTGAATTTTTCATTTGCTAGATACTGTTTCATTACTCTAATTGCATTGTTTAGTGAATTACTTAACTGTAAACTGCTTTTTCATAATGAGAGTTGTATTGTCTGTTTGGGAGTTCTCTCTCCCTGCTTTTCTGTGCATTTTTGATTTTTTGAGGTTTGTGTGTTCTAGTCAGGTATCATATAACTGATTTGTTTTCAGTTAAAAGGGTTCTCTAGCGTCTCCTTGCTCCTATATTTGTTTAAAACTTTCATTTAGTGGCTACAGCTAGTAGCTGTAATAGTGTGTATTACTATAATTGGATTTTTATTTAATTACTAAACTGTAAACTGCTTTTTCATACTGAGACTTGTATCTTCTCTTTGTGAGTGCTCTTTTTATTCATTTATCATGAGATTTCTGTGTTCTGCTCGGGTGGCATAATCTTGATAGAGGCCTGCTGTTGTCTAGGCCTGGTAGTTTTGTTTGAGTTTCCTGTGTTTCTGGCAGCCATTTTTTTCTGATAGTCTGTTGTCTTTATTATTATTGAGAGTAACAGGGTTTCCTGACCTTGTGTAGCACGAGTGATTGGTAATAGCAGGGGCTAGTAGGACTGAGAAGTAATTCAGTCTTCTTGACTCTTCCATCCTGTCTGGTATATAAATCCTGTGTCTGTAAAAGGCTGTGCTTGTATTTACCAGGCTGTGGATTGTGATTCATTACTGAGACTAAGCAGAAATTCCTTAAGATTCCAGGAGCAGGATAAGTTATTTCTTACACTTATTTCATTGAATTGCACTTCTGTAATGCTTATAATTGTGCTATACAGTTAATCTAATACATTTTGCACTGTTATAAAGCTTTTTTTTACTGTTTCACTGCATTTATATACTGTTTTATATTGTTTTAACTGTAGTTTTCATTGCTAGATACTGTTTCATTACTCTGATTGCATGTTTACTGAATTACTTAATGTAAACTGCTTTTTCATACCAAGAGATGTATTTTCTGTTTCTGAGTGCTCTATCTGTGCTTTTCTGTGCATTATTGATTTTTTTTTGCAGTTTATGTGTTCTAGTCAGGTATCATATAACTGATTTGTTTGCAGTTAAAAGCATTCTCTAGAGTCTCCTTGCTCCTTTATCTGTTTAAAACTCTCATTTATTGGCTACAGCTAGTAGCTGTAACAGTTTCTCACCCCCCTTTCCTATTGTTGTCTTGCTCTTATACTTGGTGACTTTGAATTTGCCTGCCCATACTTTATATTTGATCTGGGACACTCCTCCCAGTCTATTGTCATTAGTTCATTCTACCTAATAGAGAGAGAATATTTGTCAAGGCCAACCCACTTAGATTCTTAACCTTGAATTAACTTCTGTTCCAGCTTTCTCCTTTTCCACAAAAAAAAAATTCTAAGCTTGTTTCCCTCTTTCAAGGGAAGCCTAGCTTATCAGTGGGAGTGGTGAGCACTAAGTAACCTATCTACCACATAAGGAGTGGTTTCTGGCCCAGAAATTGTAGTTATTGGCCGTTTGGGCAGTTTTTGATCTCTCTCAACTTTCTGATTTAAAAGCCCACATTTGCACTTGTTTCCCTCCTTTCATGTAACTAGTCTAGTCCAGATACAGATTTTCTGTATTGAGGACTGTAAGCTCCTGAGTCCCCTCAAGCCTTTCTGTGTTGGAGGGAAGCCTTCTAGCTTATCAGTGGTAATGTTAAGCACTAGGTAACCTATCTACCACATAAGGAGTGGCTTCTGGGCCCAGAAATTGTAGTTATTGGCCATTTGGGCAGTTTTTCCATATCTCTCAACTTTCTGATTTAAAAGCCCACATTTGCACTTGTATTCCCCCCTTTCCTGTAACTAGTCTAGTCCAGATGCAGATTTGCTGTATCCAGGACTGTTTGTAAGTTCCTGAGCCCCCCTAAGCCTTTCTGTGTTGTAGGGAAGCCTTCTAGCTTATCAGTGGGAGTGTTAAGCACTAGGTAGCCTATCTACCACAAGAGGAGTGGTTTCTGGCCCAATTTTGTGATTTATTGGCCTTTTGGGCAGTTTCTTCCATTTCTTTCAACTTTCTGGCTTAAAAGCCTGTGTTTGCACTTGTTTCCCCCCTTTCCTGTAACTACTCTAGCCAGATACAGATTTGCTGTGTCCAAGACTGTAAGCTTCTGGCCCCCCCAAGACTTTCTGTGTTGGAGGGAAGCCTTCTAGCTTATCAGTGGGAGTGGTAAGCACTAGGTAGTCTATCTACCACAAGAGGAGTGGTTTCTGGCCCAGATTTGTGGTTTATTGGTCTTTTAGGCAGTTTCTTCCATTTCTTTCAACTTTCTGGCTTAAAAGCATGTGTTTGTGCTTGTTCCCCCCTTTCTTGTAACTAGTTTAGTCCAGATAGAGATTTGCTGTGTCCAAGACTGCAAGCTTCTGAGCCCCCAAGACTTTCTGTGTTGGAGGGAATGGTAAGCACTAGGTAGCCTATCTACCACAAGAGGAGTGGTCCCTGGCCCAGAAATTGTAGATTATTGGCTGTTTGGACAGTTTTTCCATCTCTCTCTCAACTTTCCGGTTTAAAAGCCCTCATTTGCTCTTGTTTCCCGCCTTTCCTGTAACTAGTCTAGTCCAGATACAGACATGCTGTATCCAGGACTGTTTGAAAGGTTCTGAGCAGTGCCAGAGCCTGCTCTTCAATTTTTCCCTTAGATCTACTAGTTCTCTCCTCTCCTGCACTTTTACTAGCTTATTAGCCTAGCACTTTACCAGACGTCTTGTAGCAATTATTGTAGCACACAAGTGCTACCAGCACTAAACGTTCTACAAGGAAACAGATCTAGTACTTATTATCAATGCCTGCCCTTCCAGGCATGTCTAAAGGTCAGTTCCCTGTGCTTTCTCCTATTAACCTGGTGAACTTGGGCATCCTGAGGCAATGTAGCAACTGCCTCATGTACACCGACAACCCTCACTTGCGAGAGATGCACTTATATATCCAAATTGGAGGCCATGCACTCTCCAGCCAAGACAGGAATAGCTGGTCAAGAGGAGAAGGTCAACACTTGCACCACACCACATGGAACACATAGCCCTCCGGAACACACACCAGCACTGCCTTCACATAAAAACACAAACCACACACCCACCTTCGCGGACCACCACAACACAACACTAATCACGAGACACATAACTCTCCTAAACAGTGTGCCACTCAACCAAATCCCCTAAGGCAAAACAGCATGCCCAACACACTAGTCATAGGTGACTCGATAGTGAGGCACACTGATGCCCCACTCACTAGGTTGAATAAGGAGAAAGTAACAGTCAGCTGCCTGTCAGTTGCCAGGATCCAACACATAACACATGTACTCAGGTCGCTCAACAACAGGTACAAATATGACTCTGTCATTGTACATGTGGGTATGAATGACCTGAGACGTACCTCCCTGGACTACATGAAAAGAGACATAGAGGAGCTCTCGGATTATGTAGCCCAGGCGCGGATGACCCTAGCCCTGAGCAGCATCCTACCATCACCCAGAATGATACCACAGTACAAGCAGAAAATGACTGATTTCAACAATTGGCTAAGGTTCTGGTGTTATTCTAAGGGGATCCAGTATCTGTCTGCCTGGGATGACATGAGTGACAGAACTCGATGCTTTGCCAGAGATGGCCTGCATCTGTCACCCCTGGGCTTCCAAATACTGGCCAAGGCTCTTGCCACCCCTATAGTGTCTTTTTTAGGCAGTGTTCCAAAGACCAAATTACCACTATAACAGCTACAAACAAATGCAATCTGAGAGTCATGTTGCTCAATGTTAGAAGTCTAAATCTCAAAATGCACTCGCTTGAGGCACTCTTTAAAATGGAGAACATTGACATTTGTGCTGTAACAGAGACCTGGTTCAAGGCAACAGAAAGCACCCCTGCACTACCAGGCTATAACTCATTCCACACCTTTCGGCCCCAGAACTTAGACCAAAGCTCCAAAGGCGGTGATGTTTCCATATTCATAAAGGATGCACACACATCCAGACTGGTAGCCCAACATAATGCATCAGAGATACTTCAGGTGCAGCTAACATTGGGTAAGACAGTGATTCAGATTGTAGCTTGCTATAGGTCCCCAACCATGTCCCAAGACTCGCACTCCACGTTCCTAAGCACCGTGGAGAATATTAGGGTCCAACCTAACACTCTCTTACTAGGTGACTTCAACTATCCTTCCATTAACTGGGTAAACTACTCATGTACTAATACACTTGCCCAACGTTTCCTGGAGTTCATTAATTCCAGTGCCCTGGACCAGCTCGTTCTTACCCCCACTAGAGGTAGCAACATCCTTGACCTGGTCATTATTAACATGGGTGACCATTGCTGTACACAAGTAGTCAGC